>NW_009637713.1:2165-5069 GCF_000690535.1 Cariama cristata | reverse complement strand
GGAAAGAGTTTTCAGAAAGTCCTACTTCAAATTTCTCTATTCTCAATTCACCCAAAAAGATGCCCAGAGTTGGGGGAGGGTGTGAGAGACACAACGGCTAACAAAAAAATACGAACTACTGCTTCAAACTCGTCTTCTGATGCTTCAGCTGAAGGAACTTAATGCATTTGGAAAGATAAAAAACCCAAACAAGTAAAGATGACAGCACTTAGGTCAGGATGAGTTTAATCTGGAGATAACAGGGAAAGTCACAACCAGCACCAAGCAAAACAACTGTGTGCAAGAGGTACCAGTGGGGGGGTTTCAGAAAGCACAGCGTGTAAGCACCAAAAATCAGCCACACCATGTTACAGTCACATTTGGGAGTTAACGATAACCCCGGGGACTTCACATTCGGCTACATCTAATGCCTAGTTACTTCATACACAATGAAGTATTTCTCTAATGTGACATCATGTAACTAAACCTTCTGGACCTAAACACAAATTCCTTTCAAAGCAGGTAAGTATCAGTCATCTACATTTAGAACGTTTACTTTTATCTAAAGCTAAAAGTAAAATTGAAAGTAAAATGGAAACTTTCACAATCAAGTCAAAGCTTTGCCATTTTGAACGCATTTATACAGAAACTTGGTTTTGCTAATTTATTTAAAAACAAAACCAAACCAAAACACTGACCAGTTGTTCCAGTCACTACATTTCAAGCCACTCATGATGGTCAGCGTCACCTGCATTTTTATGCCATGGTGACTGCTATAATCCTGCAGCTGGAGCAAATTTCAGTAATGTGTCACCCCCACCCCTCCCCAGCTCATTTTAGCATTAAGTATCTTAATTTAAATTTTTGTAAAAAACTGCAAGTATAAATACTTTGTAGCTACAACACAGCCCAGCCTACCAGATTCTCCATCAACCCGTATTTCATAGGCAGCCGAAAATCCTTAACAGCACATAGAAATTTATTTAAAGTGTGGTAACTTTGCCACGTATCTCTTGACCTTCAGCTGTGCTCAAACCACTCATCAAGAAACAAATTAGACATGACTTCAGTCCATTCACCAAGTGATTTTTGGATTTTTTTTTTTTAAAGACTATACCTAAACTGTAAAAAAAAAAGGTACCATGTTGCTTAAATGTTGTTGCTATTGCTATCTGCGTATTGTGGCTTTTTCATACACCACTGCACGTGAATCTGCCATCTGCAAGCCAAACTAACCGGGCCTACGCTTTCATGTCCTTGAATACTGCTGCAGACTAACTGTGCTGCCAGAAACATAACTACTGCATTTGACCAATATTCTGTTTGTCTTCAAGTTATTTAGGTGGTAATGAAAAAGATTTTGCACCAGAAAAACAATTTAAGGTCTTTGCAAAACTGAAGCCCAATCTTATGCCATTTTGGTATAGCTGTTTAATAACTTAACCTAATATAATGTAAAAATGTTATCTATCAGCATGTTTTAAGACTGCAATGGACTTGGAGGGACAACACAGGGGAGCATAAACAATCCAGGAGGCTCCTGGAATGTGTTGATGGTACCTTCCTTCTCCAAGTGATAGAGGAGCCAGCGAGGAAAGGTGCTGTCCTAGACCTTGCTCTCACCAACAAGGAGGGGCTGGTGGGGAATGTGAAGCTCAAGGGCAGCCTTGGCTGCAGTGACCACAAAACGGTGGAGTTCAAGATGCTTAGGGCACCAAGGAGGGCGCACAGCAAGCTCACTGCCCTGGGCTTCAGGAGAGCAGACTTTGGCCTCTGCAGGGAACCGCTTGGCAGAGTACCAGGGGATAAAGCCCAGCAGGGAAGAGTGGCCCAAGAAAGTTGGTTAATATTCAAGCATCACCTTCTCAAGCTCAGGAGCTGGTATAGCTGTTTAATAACTTAACCTAATATAATGTAAAAATGTTATCTATCAGCATGTTTTAAGACTGCAATGGACTTGGAGGGACAACACAGGGGAGCATAAACAATCCAGGAGGCTCCTGGAATGTGTTGATGGTACCTTCCTTCTCCAAGTGATAGAGGAGCCAGCGAGGAAAGGTGCTGTCCTAGACCTTGCTCTCACCAACAAGGAGGGGCTGGTGGGGAATGTGAAGCTCAAGGGCAGCCTTGGCTGCAGTGACCACAAAACGGTGGAGTTCAAGATCCTTAGGGCACCAAGGAGGGCGCACAGCAAGCTCACTGCCCTGGGCTTCAGGAGAGCAGACTTTGGCCTCTGCAGGGAACCGCTTGGCAGAGTACCAGGGGATAAAGCCCAGCAGGGAAGAGTGGCCCAAGAAAGTTGGTTAATATTCAAGCATCACCTTCTCCAAGCTCAGGAGCGATGCATCCCAACCAAGAAGTCAGGCAAAAATGCCAAGAGGCCTGCGTGGATGAACAAGGAGCTCCTGGACAAACTCAAACACAAGAAGGAAGCCTACAGAGCGCGGAAGCAAAGGTAGGGAGCCTGGGAGGAATACAGAGAAATTGTCTGAGCAGCCAGGGATCAGGTTAGAAAAGCTAAAGCCCCTATAGAATTAAATCTGGCCAGGGATGTCAAGGGCAACAAGAAAAACTTCTACAGGTACACTGGTGATAAAAAGGGAAAATGTGAGCCCTCTTCAGAAGGAAAGGGGAGACCTGGTTAGCCAGGATATGGAGGAGGCTGAGGTTCTCAATGACTTTTTGCCTTGGTCTTCACCAGCAAGTGCTCCACCCACACCACCCAAGTCACAGAAGGCTGCCCAGGGAGGTGGTGGCGTCCCCATCCCTGGAGGTGTTTAAGAAAAGCCTGGAGGTGGCACTTGGTGCCATGGTCTGCTTGACATGGGGGTGTTAGAGCAAAGGTTGGACTTGATGATCCCAGAGGTCTCTTCCAACCAAATCGATTCTGTGATTCTGGGTAATGGCTTTAAACTAGAAGAGGGA
>NW_009637713.1:0-2040 GCF_000690535.1 Cariama cristata | reverse complement strand
AACCTGGTCTGGTGGAAGGTGTCCCTGCCCATGGCAGGGGGGCTGGAACAAGATGGGCTTTAAGGTTCTTTCTAAGCAAACCATTCTATGATTCATATATTTAATACTTTCTAATCCTGTAATACTAAATGCTAATACTATAAACAGGATAAAAGAACACAGCATTTGATCTGCAACTAACCAGGTTATTTCTCCTGAGATGGAACTATAACTACTCTAATAATTTTCAAAGAATTCTTTTAACTGTATAAAGTTTTCACTATCCTTCTCAATACTTCTTTAGTTGCAAGGATGGCAAAGTACATATTATATTAATTATCTTTCGACTCCATAACCTGAAATATACCATAAAATAAATAATCCATCAGAATATACTTTACAGAAAGTAATTGCATAACACTGGATGTTATACATAGACTAATAATGTTCAAAGACCAATTTATACATCCCAGCACACCTATTTCATTTTTTAAACTTCTATATCTAGTTTATTAAATTCTGGAATGATGAATTCCAGCAATAGTCATCTAAGAAGATTTTTAAGCAGAACCATAAGAAACATTTTAGGGTGCTGAACCAACTTTAAATGCTAATTCACAAGAAGGAAACTAAATTAGTAATTTAAGAAATGTATTTTCTTAAATGTCCATTTCTATTGAGAACCATCCATCAAAACAAAGGCAATACAGCATATTTATCTGCTATTCCTACAGAAAAGATGCGTCCAGCCTGGATTTCAGACACTTCCAAGGCACTTGCTTAGAACATCAGCTGCATAGCACAAGCAACACACAAGGTGTACGCCTTGCTTGTGTATTAAACTCTCCCAGTCCAGTTTTAATGAAAAATTAGGATTATAGATGAATGGGTTTCAAGTCACTAGCAAAGACTCTAAAACCTTCTATTAATTAAAATGCTCCCTTAACATTTTCTCTGTATTTTTTCTTCTAAGCCAAGAACAAGAGACAAATTTGGAACATAAATTTATACTGACCATGGTAACGCAAGCGAGAATGATTTATAGCTCACCTTATCTTAAACTAAGTATTTCTCTTCATTAATAAGATCCCTGAAAACATGAAGCTTTAAAAAAAGTTGTTACCCCTGTTATTTTTTATATATATGCATGGGTGACAGCTAAATTGTTGCCAAAAAAGTGAAAAGCACACAGAGTTACATCTCACCTCTCCCAAGAAAAAACAAAAAAACAAAAACCAAAAAATCCGAACAACAAACCCAAAAGGCATCTGTAGGTTTGTTAAAATGGGAGTCTAGAAAGAAGTTGAAACTGGAAATGTCAAGAGAAAAGAAAGTTACACTTGCCTTCATCATCATCATCTTTTTCTTTCTCCTCCAGTGCTTGCTTATCCAATTGTTTTGCTACATCATCAAGAGCACCTTCCACTTCTTTATCTGTTTCTTGTCCTGTTTGTAAAATTAAAGTATGACTTATAGTAAAAGGATAGCTCCACATTAGTAAACAATAGTCCCCCCACTTTATAAAAACACTATGCTGTACTCATCCTACAGATACCAGAGCACACGACAGTTTAAGGTTTTTTTAAAGCAGACCCAATGCGTAAGATCGTAGGGCACTACAGTGACAGGTACTGTTACTGAAGCTTGCCTATAAAGGCAGCATTAAGCAGACACTTCTGATTACTTTTTTCCTGCCAGGGTAACTAATTCTTCTTGCCATAGCAGCAGCCTGCTCCTGTGAGATAATATGGGCGTGAAGTAGGCAATTATAGACGCACAGCATGATCATCACTAACTGCCAGCCTGCTAAAACAAACCCAAACCGTAGTTCCTTCACACTATTTGCCCAGACTTGCTCCAGCTCTCTCAGAGAACTTGGGAGGGGTACAGAGACTCCATCATGCGGGATGACTTTTACAGCAGCAGTCTTACGCCTTTCCCCCCCTGAGGGCACAGGAGGGGGATGAGGGAAGGGGTGGCTTCTCCTGCTCGCACCGGAGCAGGAAGGGCTTCTCTCGCCCCAGCTTTCCCGGTGCTGAACGGCGGCAGCGGCACCCTCCC
>NW_009637712.1:3224-3474 GCF_000690535.1 Cariama cristata | reverse complement strand
CGGTCTCAGCTCTCCTCCCTCCCCGACTCCACCAGGAGCAGGGCCAGAAGCTCCTGCAGACGCTGCGGGACCTGGAGAAGCAGGGCCTGGAGGGGATGAATGCGCTCCTGGGGGGGACAGTGGCCCCCCGCCCAGAGGAGCTGGCCGACCTCTTCTTTGACTGTGTGGATGCAGAGATGAAGTTTTACACGTAAACCCTGTGCAGGTGGGTGGGCTTAGCCCCCCTGCGGCATTGGTTTTGGATAGGGGA
>NW_009637712.1:2724-3136 GCF_000690535.1 Cariama cristata | reverse complement strand
GCCTGGGGTTGCAGAGCTTCCAGCCCCCTAACTTGTCCCAGAGGAATTGGCACTTTTGGGAGGTGGCTGTGGCCTGAAACGCGGGTGCAGAGGGAAGGAGAGGGATATGGAGCAGGATTTGGAGTCCTGCCCGCAGCCGGGTATGTTTTTTCCCACCGTCAGGCAGAGCTGCCTGTGCCCGGACCCTCTGGGGCTGGTTGCGGGGCTGGGGGCTCCACGGCAGACAGGCAGATTGATGTAGGAATAAAGAGGCTTTAATCCCAACTGCGCGGTGCCGTCCTGGTGCGAGGTATTTGGGGTAACTGCCTATTTCTTGCTCCTTTGGCGTGAGTCTCCTCCTCCAGAGCCTTGGTCTGGGCCTGGCTCCTGCCGGGAGCTCGCTGGGGCTGCGGGCAGGCGTGCTGCCCACCGG
>NW_009637712.1:2251-2594 GCF_000690535.1 Cariama cristata | reverse complement strand
CCAGCTCTTCCAGTCGGATGCGATGTTCCTCCAGGGCCTCCCTCCGCCTCCGCTGCGAGTGCCTGGCCAGCTCCCGGTGCAGATCTGCAAAGAAATCTGCCAGGGAGGGAGGGGGGAGAATTACAGGAGACCTGGCACGGCCACCTGAGCTCCCTGCCCCTCCTGTCACCCTTGGGGACAGAGGGACTGGCCTGCTTAATACCCAAGGGTGCAACATATCCTGCTACAGTCTGGGCACCTTTGCCTGCAGTGAAAGGGCCGCCTAGCTCAGAGAGCAATTCGTCGTCTTCATCCTCACTGCCGGAAGAGCCTCCTTCCTCCTCTTCCTCACCCGTGCTGCCAC
>NW_009637712.1:0-2226 GCF_000690535.1 Cariama cristata | reverse complement strand
GGGCTCCCACCACCAGCTCTCTGCAAGAACCGAAGGAAGAGCAGACGTTCGCCCGTCACGCGGCATCACCTCGGGGCTGGGAGCGGGTTGGGGTGGCACCAAACCCCCTGGCACTGTGACCCCCCCAGCAGCGCTCTGCACAGCCCACCCCACAGCCTGGCCTTGGGCAGAGAGCAGATTCAGATTTCTGGGGTTTGGGTGGGGGGCTCAGTTTTTTGTATTTGATATTTGAGGGGGGGGCTGTACTCTACTGAGGGGCTCGTGTGGTTCGGGGGACTTGCTTTCCCCCTCCGCTCTCCCCCGCAGGCTCCCCTGACCCACCTGTACCCGTGCTGGTGGGTGCATTCGTTTCCCGTGAAGTCGAGGAGTCGGAGGCTGCGGGGCAGCTCGTCTGCAGAGATCAAAGGGAAGGCAGAAAGGTGCTGAGATGGGACCTGAGCACCCCCCTCCACCAAAGCCCCGCAGCCCCCATCTCCCACAGCTCTTCACCCACTCCTGAGGCAACAGCCCTGTCAGAGGGAGCAGCCTCTCACCACACAGCTGGGGAAACTGAGGCAGGGAGGGCAGGAACATGCATTGCACACACTCCCGTGTGAGAACTGAGGGATTTCCCCTTCCCAGGCCCTCACTGTTCCCTTTCTCACCCCCGTCTGCAAGCAGAGGGCCTGGTGCCATAACAGCAACACTACAGAGGAAGGAAGGGAAATATTATCCCTCTGTCCCTCCCTCTCCTGCCAAAAGTCACCCACGAGAGGAGCAGGCTGAGAGATGCACGAAGGATTGTCAGGGCTGGAGCAGCTTTGCCATGAGTTTGAAATCCCCAAGTCTCATCTGAGCCGCTGAAATGTTTCACGAGGTGGAAGCAGACACCTGGAAGCTGCCAGCAGAAGGGACAGCTCAAACCTGGCTACAGGGTTCCTCCGGTGTCACGCTGGAACACGCAGGCCAGCCCCAGGGTGGCTCCGGCTGGGACCTGAGGGCCAAAGGCCCTGACAAAGCCTGCACCAAGGGTCTGCCGGCGTTTTCCCGGTACCCGAGGCACCTCTTAGGCAGACCCAGGCCACATCCAGACCCATTCCTGCCTCCCACCTGGGTCCAGCGTCTGTATCTGGTTGTGGGACAAGTCCAGGACACGCAGGTGTCGCAGGGGCTGCAGGTTCTCCACTTTGCAGATGTGGTTTCCAGCCAGGGAGAGGAACCTGCAGAGCACAGGGAGGGCGGTTCTGTGAGGCGGGGGGAACGGCATGGCCCCCAGGGTCAGAGCCAGCGGCACCAGGCTGTCAGGGGCTGCAGCTTGAACCCTCCCAGCTCTGCCAAGGGAAGGAGGGAGCGCAGCTCTCCTGTGACCATGGAAAGCGATCTCCTTGGGGACAGGAGCTGCCCATACCGCAGGCTGGGAAAGCAGCCCAGATTCTCAATCTTCTCAATTTTGTTCTGGGGGAAAAAAAAAAAAAGCAACATGTTTTTCTACTGCATGAAAAATCAGACTTTGGGAGCACTGCGGGATTGCTCCAACCTCACAGGGGCAAGATGATGTCTCACCACTACCGTGGGAGCTTTATAGAGAGGATAAGGGGCTGTGACGGCATGGAGAGCCTGGCAGCATTCAGGAGGACCCTAAGGCTCCCTATGTGGGTTTGAAAAACACTGAATGGCTGATGCCAGACCATCGCTCAAATTCTGTCAGTGGCATTGTCATTGTAGGGGAGTGCTGCCAGCCCCTCTGGCCATGCGGGGAGGCAGAACTCTGGAGCAGAACTGGGACTGTTTGTGGTCCCCCTGAGCAGTCCTTTACCCGCAGGACCAAGGGTAATCTCTGCTGCCCCGCACTTGCCGTAGTACCTTACCTGCTGCAGGTAGAGGCTGTGAATCCCCCGCAAGCTCTGGAGCCTCCCGATAGCACAGATGTTCTCCCTGTCCAAGCGGATGGTCGAGGGGGACAGCAGCTCCATGGATCTAGAGGAAGGGGGGTGCTCGGGCTGTCTTTTGTGCCCAGAGATGCCTCCTTGCCAGCTGAGTGGTGAAGGTGGGCTCTGTGTGGATCCTCACCGGCTCTCTGGGTGTGAGGGCTCCACCAGCTGAAGGTGGTTACTCCTGGCGATGAGGCTGTCAGTGAGTGTTACCTCTGGGGACATCTGTTCACGGCCTGTAGGAAACCCAGGGTGGTGGGGCCCAGACTAGAGGGGTCCAGCTCCCCCGTACCCTCCCATGCAGACACATGAGCAG
>NW_009637711.1:3075-3475 GCF_000690535.1 Cariama cristata | reverse complement strand
CCGCCTGCCACAGGGACCACAAACGGGGGGACCTCGGGGTCCCCCCCAGTCGTGAATGTCGGGGTCGGACCCGTGCAGACTGTCAGCCCACGCTCACCTTTGCCTTCAGTAAGAAACCAAAGGAAAAACCAACCCCTTCCGTTCAAGATACTGGCACGGACACGCGGATTCCTTGGTTTGGGTTTTGTTTTGGGGTTTTCTTTTTCTTTTTCTTTCCTTTTTTCCTCCTTTTCTTTGTTTCTTTGTTTTTCTCCAAGGACGTGAGGAGCTGTTCAAACCTCTTCTCCTGGCTGAATTTTTCTGGGCTCAGCAGTGCTGGGTGCGTTTGAAAGGAGAAAAAACCCAACTCGGCCGAAGCATCGGCGGGGGCTTCGGAGGGGGGAGGCCGAGGGGAACGGAA
>NW_009637711.1:2026-2839 GCF_000690535.1 Cariama cristata | reverse complement strand
CGAAGGACTTGAAGGCATCTGTAGCAAGCTCTGTGTCTTTACAATATCCTGTGTGTAAATGCTGCACCTCTGTATATTATGCACATAAACATTTCTTTGAATAAGATAGGACAGACCTCATCACCAGTCAGGTATAAACGACTCTTCCTCTTCTGTGTCTCGGTGTTCTGGCGTGCGTGTGCGTGCAAGCGGTTCGTGTGCGGGTCCGTGTGTCTGAGCTTCCCGTGCAGGGGAGAAGGAGGGAAAAAAAGAGGAAAATAGCCTTACTCGACCCAGTCGTATTGATATTGTTCGTCAACTTGAAAATAATAAAGTAAATGCATGGAAACCTCTAGCTGAGCCACGGTGCGTGACCGTGGGTGTGATGTTTCGGAGATCCAGGATGCCGAGCGTCTCGCGCTGCGCATCCCAAAGCTCTCGGTCCCACCGGGGTTTCTCCTTTAGCTGCGGAGGGTGGGCGGCTGCTGCCTCGCGCGCCTGATCCTTCCTCCTGTCCTTTCTTTTTCTTTTTTTTTCCTGAGGCCGTAGGGGGTGAATTCCTCATGGCTTGACCAAAACTGCCGTTTCTTTTGGTGCTCTGCACTTAGTTTCCAGGGGTTGTCGTTGGTCCTCGGAGCCCCAGCATGCTGTGGGTCCCCGCCGTGCCGCTTTGCCTGCCCACAGCCAGTCGCCCCCCACCCCTGCCGCTGGCTTCCTCGCCCCAGGCGTCAGCCCTTCCGAGCTCTGCCTCCGCCGAAGGACATGGATGGAGTCGCTGGTCGGGTTAGTCCGAGTTGGATAAAACACCGTGGCTGCCCCGACCGGGAGGAGAGG
>NW_009637711.1:0-1553 GCF_000690535.1 Cariama cristata | reverse complement strand
CTGTGCGGGGACTGGCTGCGACTGTGAGTGGAGCGGTGCTCGGAGCTGGTCCTTGTCCTTCTGTACCCCAAAAAGCTCTCGCATCCCCTGTCACAGGTCCTTTTGCCCTTACCGGTGTCTGCTTGCGGGGGCAAGAGGTGGGGTGGGCAGAGGAAGGCCGAGAGCAACACCTGCACCCCAGCTGGTTTTGCAAGAGGATTGAGCCTGAATTTCGGCCCCCCAGCATGCAGGTCCTGGCCCAGGGTCACATCCTTGCTTGTCCCCCCGGCTGGTGTCCCGCGGTGGCTGTGCTTCCCCGCAGTTGGTGGGCACGCGTGTCCTGAGGCGACCTGCTACTGCTGTCACGTTTGGCAGCACGGGCTTGAAAATTGCACTGAAATTGTTATGTGCCAGTTCCTCCTCCTCCAACGGATCTGAATTTCTCTTTGAGCCCTCAGTTTTTCCCGTCGGGCTGCGTTCCCTCTCCTGCACACCCCAAACCCACTGAGGCTCCTGTCCCCCGTGGGGAGAGCCACGAGAGCCGGCTTCAGGCCAGAGCCTCTCCCTGGAGATCTCCATCTCCATCCCAGCGTGGCAGGGCAGGGACTGGGCAGGGAGTGGGCAGGGAGCTGCCTGACCCGCGGTGGAGGGGACGGCCGGGCTTTGCGATGCTTCCCTGCTCTTTTCAAACCTGTTAGTGTCTGTGAAATCTCCTTAAATGCTGCAGGCGTCGGGCTGGATTCCGTCATGGGCTGGGATTTAGTGTGAACTCGGAGCAGCAAGTCGCGAGCTGGCGTTTGGGCAGGGCTGGGCGTTAAGAAATAGTGTGTGTTTGCCGGGAAGATCCAGTGCTGTCCTGGCTCCCAGTGCCTGGCGTTCCTCGCCCTCTCCAGGGTCGGGAGCGTGGATGTCAGGTGTGTGGGTCCATATGCCCATGGACACGCACGTGGTCGGTCTCAGCAGGTGCTCTCTTAGCTTTAAAGATTTCTGAGTCCTCTAAGACCCCTTTCAAAGTCCTTTTAAAGTCATGCGCCAGGTTCCTCCCTTCCCTTTTCCTCCTTAGTATGAATGGACAGGGATTTACGGAGATTTGCTTCATTTCTCACCCGTCCTGCGTTGGGGAAGCACAGGTTGGTAACGAAGGGCTTGGCCCCCCGTCCCTGCTGCAGCCTTTCGGGCTGTCCCGCCGGCTGGGCCAGGTTTGACGTCTGTTAACGTCCCGCTCGGACCATGTTTCGGTGCCCTCCTGCTGCTCCAGGGAGGCTGCCCTGGGGGGCACCGGTGTCTCCTCTGCCCATCGCTCATCCCTCCTGGGTGTCCAGCACAGGGGACGTTGGTGGAATGGGGAGAGGTCCAGGTGTCTCCCTGTCCAGCTGCGGATGTGCCAAATGTGGGGAGTGGGTGCTGGCGCTCGGCAGAGCCCCTCCCTGGGCATCCCCGAAGCAATCGGCACCTGGCTCCCCCCCTCGCTCCCTGCGGTGCTGGGGCAGCTGCAGGGACATTCGCCCACCGGCGGCCTGACCGTCCCCTCGGCTGCCCTGGGGCTGGCCAGACCCCGGAGCCTTGGGTACCGC
>NW_009637710.1:0-37182 GCF_000690535.1 Cariama cristata | reverse complement strand
TTGTTGAATTTCATACAATTGGCCTTAGCTCATTGATTCCACCTGTCCAGGTCCCTCTGCAGACCCTTCCTACTCTCCAGCACATCAACACTCCCACCCAACTTGATGTCAACTACAAATTTACTCAATCCCCTCGTCCAGATCATCTATAAAGATGTTAAACAGCACTGGCCCCAAAATTGAGCCCTGGTGAACATCGCTAGTAACCGGCCACCAGCTGGATTTAACTCCATTGACCACAACTCTCTGGGCCTGGTTATCCAGCCAGTTTTTTATCCATCGAAGAATCCATCCATCCAAGCCACGAGCAGCCAGTTTATCAAGGAGAATGCTGTGGGAGACCATGTCAAATGCTTTACTGAAGTCTAGATATACTATATCTACAGCCTCTCCCTCATCTACTAAGCTGGCCACTTTGTCATAGAAGAGAAGGTGTATAGATAAAGACCTAATTTTTTTCAGAATAAATTCCCAGACCAACTGTCCAAAATCTTGGGGAACAGAAACCTTTTTTGTGTACCTCCAGTTATCGGCATCAATTGTTCTAGTTCCCTCAGGTTACATTACTTTGCTTATTTCCCCTTGGTTAGTTTTCTATCTTTTTGTCTTGAGGTCAAGCAGCTGTTTAAAACAAGCAAAGCCCCTGATACATTAATTTCATTGCTAGCCAACATATTCACAACTAACTACCGAAAACCAGATAAATATACAATTGCTACTCTTCCCAAGACATTAGGCAACTAGTATTATTTTGCAAGGCAGTTAATAAAAAGGAAAGACTTATATTCTTTGTGAAGAAAAGGAGCATTTAAATAATCCAATGAAATATGCTTCTATTATATACATGGAAATTTTGTATAGACAGAAATATAAATGGACTTACATAAATGCACACTTTGCTTCTGAAGAAGGTGACAGACTGTTTCTTAAGTGTAACAAGTATATACAGCACATCAACGAAAGGTATACCATGTCCTAAAACTCTGTATTATAAAAGCAGCCTTCTGGGATGTAAATACATGATTTTGTATGGACTGTAAGGAAAAAATTGTCTGTTAAAAAATTAATGCTGTGATGCACTGTTCTCATACGTTTACTTTTCTTTTTCCTTGAAACCTAATCTAACAATGATATACCCTGTGAATATTGGCCCAGAAAATATTTTCATTACAGTCTATTGAGGAAACAACTCAACATATATTGCAGTTTCAAGTTTTCACTGTAAACTTGTTGAAACAGAGATTCCCAGATCACATCTCCTTAATGCTCAGCCCTCAGAATTTAAGCTGGGTCTTCAAATGAGATCCCTGCAATGTCGCTTGAGAATATGTAATGCTGTAAGCACTTTTTTTTTTTGAGGGCGGGGGGCAAACAGCCTCCGAATACTAGTTCTGCGGATTACCAAATTGGCTGGGCTTACACAGGGATCAAGGAACACCACCTGCTGTTTTCCTCTAGGCCTGATTCTGAGCTGCCATACAGAAATGAATACCAAAAAAAGTATAACATTTGTTCAAACAGAAATTAAGGGGAATGGGTAACATTCTGCATTGTTAGTATCAGAGTAGATTGTTACCCTGGCAGCAACAGTAGCAAGAAACATCATGTTGTATGCACCCCAATAAACATATCCTTTACTTGTTTTTTCTCATGTTTCACATGCTAATTTTCTAAACTACCACCTAACCACATTGGTAGGTATATTCCTTACTAATTGTTCTGATTTTATATCAGCTTCTGCTGTCATAATACCAGGCTACTCTTGTTGGAATTTGATGTTCTATTTCTATTCAATACCGTAATTAGGTGACATGCGTCTCAGGAAAGGGATGCCAATTCATTTCCTACCAGATCCTCTTTTCTATTACTTCATAGATCCTCCTGTAACTTCTTTTGCAGAAAAGCAGAACTGCAACTGTCTGAACTGTCCAGTGAAGAGGAGGTCTGAGGAAAGTGTAACTCCTTCTGAAATTACTGACTTGCTCCTAGCCCTAATTATTTCTGACTTTCTACCAACCTCTAGTAAAAACAGTCCTCCTGTATATGTTAAAATCAGCAAGAAGCATACTTTTTCACATGCAGTGTCTTGTTTTCATACTTTCATTTTTCAATAGGTTGGCAAGATTAGCAATGTGGAAGATGGCCCAGTTCTGAAAGACACAGTGAAGAAAATGTTAGCGTATTTCTCTGTTACTAGAGAAATAGTAAACTCTCTATCACAGTTGCACATGCAAAGAGGCAAAAAAAAAGGCTCTGCCCAGGAATGTTGGCTGTCCAAAGGTATTAGTGCCTTTATGGTCAAATAGGAAATAAAGTACCAAGGTGGTTGCTTTAATGCCTCCCAGAGCAGTTTCAAAACATACTTCTGTCATTACAGGCAGCAACTGTCAATAGATGGATCATTCATACAAATGGAGTCATTCTGTTGGGCTGACAACAAGCTGAGCTTCTTTGAACATTGCCCACAACATTCACTCTGTTCTGAATCACCAGCCTTCAACTTTCAACCACAGTTCTTTGCAATTGTCTTCTATATACACTTTCCGCCCAGGAAAAATGCATTTTAAAAGCAGTGAGGAATCCCAAATGTAAGTGCTATTGAGTTATTAGACAATAAAGAAAAGCAATTGAAAGGCCAAGGGACTCTTTTTGTTTTATTTTTTTCCTTCCCACCAGTGTTTATGAGAGCTCCCTGGACTGGTTTATGACTTACTGGTTCTTTCTAAGGAAAGTTATTTCATCTTTTGACTACTAGACCAAACTTCGGGGCTTACAGACGATCCTGCTGTAATGCTAAGACAGATGCTTTGTTTTGTTTGTCATTCTCTGGAATGGACTGGCTCCAGATGCTGCTTTCCACTGCAGCTAGAAGTCCACCTAAGAACGAATTCCCCTTCCAACCTCTGGACTTCACAGAGGAGGGAAGAAAGGCACTAACAGAAAGTAGAAAATCCTGCCCTGCAGTGTTATTGGCACTCAGGCTGCTTTGGCTACATAAATAACTGATGAAAAACAGCTGCTTTATTCACATTATCGTTCACATTTTTTTTTCCTGAAAAGTAATCTCCGTGAAAGAAGGACAGTGTATTTACTTGGCTTATAATGAGACATCCTTTTGGGTCATGCTATAGCTAAAATTTTTTTAATAAGGGAGAAAGGAAAAAACATATTCCAGAGGAGCTTAATGCAGCACAGCGGAATAATGGCAAAGCGTCTGTTGGTATCAAATGATACACTTTCTGGCACTAAACTCTCGCTTCTAAACTCACTGAACCTTATCAATTTTGAATGTGAAGTGTCAGCTTAGCAGACACCTAACGACAGTAACCTTGTAAATAGACTAGTTCCCTTGAAAATCTTTACCAGCCATGTTCTCAAGCTAAAAACCAGCTGATGACCCAGGATCCCATGACCATAAAGCACAGGTTAGGATACAGTTTCTTGGCAGAAGGAGGCTATCTAGGTCTGACTGACAGTAGGACAGATGCAGCTGTGAGGGAATGCATCTCTAGAGATTTGCCTGTCCCTTTATGTGGGAAAAATCTGCTCAGCACAACCAAGAGGAGACAGAGAGGAGCCGAGAGAAAAAGCAGACACTGATGCACTACCAAAGGGTTGTTCTTTTCCAGCAGAAATACTGCAAGAAGCCCCTAAGGGGTCCTGCTGCACGCAACTAGTACAAGGAAAGCCACCCAAAGTGACAGGGAGAATTCCCCGAACGGAAATCTTAGAAAATGGATGACATTTTGCCTTTTATTCAAAAAAGTTCTTTCCAGTGCTAGATCAAGTACCAGTTTCAGCTCTGTCAAGAACAGACTGCCTAGGAAGGCTGAAAAAAAACCCCATCAAACCAAAAAACCCCACGTGGAGGTATAAGTTCTTCTTGCTCTTTTAGAGATGACAGTCGTAAACAGGCTTTTGCACATTATTGCATGCAACTGATAATGCCATGAAGCCTTAATGCCTTTTCATGATAATGCCATGAAGCTTTATCCAAGTAGCAGAAAATGGAAATATCTGGATGATAAGGACAGGTATTGTTCTTGTGGGCTTAGCCGGACATCTAGACTCTTTTGAACAAATTGGTTCATATGGGTCTGTAAGACGCACAGTTTTTGTCTCTGCACAAGAAGAAAGTGCACCACAAAGAATTAAGTAATGTTTGAGCCATTTATACAGGAAACTTTGATGTTGCTTCTGTCCCCATTAAGCACTGAGCATCTGTCAGCTCTCAGCTGGGATTTTCAGTCCTGGCTGAACACTCAACTTGTAGAGTTAATGAATTCTTGTAACTCCTCATTTCAGAGAGTTTGTGATGTTTCCTTTAGGAGCTGGTTAGCCATAGAGGAGTCAGTCATTTTCTCGCTCATTTGCTACAGACAGGTGTGAAAGGCTGTTTCCAAGCCAATGCTTTAACAGTCTGACGGTAGCTCAGGATGTTCAAAAAATTAAAGCTCAGCACAGTGGCTACCCCAAATGATGGAGCAGAGGGTACAGTGCACAATGAGACTCGTATCTCTCTAACATCAAACACTGAGTTCATTAATGCCTACAGGAGCAGCCTCTGGCTTGCCCAGGGCCAGGGAATTTGCATTCCCCTTTCAAGCACCAGTTACAGGCTCCTGCATCTGCTGCCCAGCTTCTGTGCCAAGGCAGCAACCGCCTCCTCCATACCAATCACTCTGGCATGTGCTGCCTTTTCTCGGTGAGAAGCTGGCCCACAAGACAACACACAAAGCCCACAACTTTGGACAGAGGCTGCATAATGCTTTTTCTCCTTTTATTTACAAAGGCTTCATTCTAACTGCATAAATAACAAATCCATTTCTAAACCAGGCTAGCAGTCAAACTGTGTTACAGCGGAGGAGGAAAGGAGAGAAGTTATTTTTACAGGTAAGCTAACCCTTTGTTCAACCCACTGGCTTTCTCTAGAACTATAAATGTAAAAAAGCAGGTTAACAAGGATAGCAAATACTGCATCACAGAAGCTCATTTATGTACCTTACTAGTGTGTCATCCTACTTCCAGAAGATGTGGAAGAGGAATACATAATTTCCCCCAGCTTTTTACATAAACCAAGTCCTGCCTATAAGCCTCAACAATGGGGGAAAGATGTAGAGGGGAAGATGGGAAAGAGCTCACCTGATGAAAGCTGGGAGGTAAGTCTGTGAACTGCAGCAGCAGTCTCCTGCTTTCAAAGCATCAGCCTCTTCTTTCTCTTTCACCCTAACTCAGGGAATGGGAGGAGAGGAATCCTCCTCCACCGTCAGGACTTGAGACCCTGCTGCTGGTGCTCATGGAATATGTAACTTCCAGCACCTTGTACCAGCAAACAGGCTGTAGTTAAGGACAGTATCCCCATTGATGAAGGCTACTTCAGCATGTTCTTACAGAATTCAAAAATGAAATACTTGTCTGAAAAGGCACGGACAGAACATAAAAACCAGCTTACCCGCAAACTCAAGAGATGTAGTGTGATAAAGAGATACATTTATTCTTATATCTTTTCTTTTTTAAATAACAGTGGCAGGATAATTGCAAATACCTTTTTTGCCAACTATGTGCTTTTGCTTAGTGATTTTGCATCCAGGGTGATCTACAGCTACAGTTTCTTTTTTTTTTTCCCATCAGGTTCTTCCTAGGTTAGAGTGACTAAGTATTCAGAGCTATACAAACTTATTAGGCGTGTAACAGAGTGCACTACTTCACAGTCATAAACCTAATCCATAAAGCAAACACACAGGGAGACTGTTTTGTTCACAGCTGTAGTTGAGAAGAAACCTCATCTTTTTTTCTTTTTGGCATCTTGCTATTTGAGTCAAAATGGATTGCGTTCCCCATTGTTACCCTCTCAAAAAGCTATTACTAAAATGACTTAATAAAAACATACTTTCATATTTCAATGCAGTTTGTACACCAGTTTCTCAAAGACTATTCTAGAAAAGTCAGCTTATTCAGCCTAATGTAAGAGGAAGGTCAAGTATGGAAAATTAGAGTAACAAAACCGTATAGTAAAAATAAGAACGTCTGCAGCATGTAGTGGTTAGTTGTAAACTATGGAAAGAAAGAAAAAAAACCTCCCTAGAAGTTGTAAAACAGACCAAGCTACATAGCTACTATGTTTTTGTAGCAGGTGCATTTTCTACCACAGCCTTGATTTTTATTACTTTATAATTTTTAAATAACTTAGAATAATAATGAGTTTGCCTACCAGCAGCCAACTCAAAAACATAATGGAAAAAGAAAAACCCCACAGCCACCATTACAGTGGTGGGGAGAAACATTCCGCAGCAGCCAATTTGTTGTGTCCAGTCCTTTCCCTTCTTAGCAATCCCGATCAGGTAAAGTCCCTGGCTATATTCAGCTTGTTAGGAATGGAAGTTCTTCAATGCAGGCTTGGGCTTCACTGAAAGGAACGGTGATTTTTTTCCCCTCTGTAGTCTACTATCAACTCTGCAGAGTCCTTGTAGCAGCAAGCTGCAGCAAAAGGAAGGGGAAAAATACTCCATCCAGGTGTGAAATTATTCATAGGCGGCATCTGAGCTCTTCAAAGGATTCTGTCAGCGCTGTCCTCAATCAATACTTCAGCCTGAATCACAGCTGAGTGGGCTGTGATTTTATCTCATCCGTCAGATGTGAGAAGCTGACTGTTTGTTCTTGACTTAACTTGTTTTATCTTTGCTGACACAATATCGCAACTGACTGCACATTTTTCATCACTTTGAATGCCACTCAGTGTACAGAAAAATAAACCAAGCCATGCCCCTTCGTAATCCACATAACGTAGCAACGGCAGAAACAGCAGCCCTCTTGTGCACTACACTCTGCCCAGAAGCGCTGACCTGAAAGGAAGAGGTAAATGTCAATAAAGTAAAGACAATCATTAGCATGATGTAAATGTTCTCAGGCAGCTTTAGAGTGCCTCAGATAGGGATTCTGTGAAACTGAGGTTTGTGTTATCACAGATTTTCAAGCTCAGAGTCTTTGTCTGTCCATCTTGCCACCCTGCCTAACGCAGGATGTCTGTGCACTGATGTGAGTAACTCTCCCTTTCTGTCCTCTACCCAGAATAACCGAGATTAATCAGATGAAATTGTTACATCCCTTGTGATATCCCAGGAAAAACCAACATGGCCTGAGGAGAATCCTTAGGATTGTGGTGTATGGTTCTCTCTCTGTGGTGCTGCAGAGTGGATCAGAAGAGTAGGGGTATTACATCCATGGGTACCTCTAGGTCTTAACGTAGCAGCTGCCTGCAACAGCGACAAGAACACCTGACTAATGGTCAGTTCCTTGGGACAGTGGTAGTTTTAAGACTAAAGTGGAGGTATGGCTTAGGGGTGAAAACACAGACTATTTATACACTTGCTTAATTCTGTGTCTCCATCTATGCACCTGATTAGTTTTCTCTGCTGCCACAAATTCAACTAAAAAAAACCAAAACAGTTGATTGGCAAAGCATGAGCTAAAACACTGCCATAATTAGTAAAATGAAAGAGTTGATGAGGCTATGTTCAACCAGCAGTAGAAGAAAAGCCAAAAATAGGATTTTGTTTAAATTTGTTTTTCCCAGCCTGGACTCTAAATTGTTACCTGGTTTCATGAATGCATTTGCCCCAGAGCAATCTTTGTGCAAACTCATCCCTGTCTGAAAGGCTAGGGTGCATAAAGGGATGCAATAACTGCAGAAACATCTGCTTGGAAACCAGAGTGCTCCGTATAGTACTTGTGAGGAAGTAGAGATTTCTTTGAAGTTCAGAAAGTATTTTTTCCTACACCAAATAATGTAAGAAATTAAGACACAAAATTGCTTATTCTAACTCCCGTCCCCTAAGGGAGAGAAGGCTTGAGAGGGTTTAAGATAAAGACTGACTGTTCTCTTTTTTCCAAGAGTCCCAGACTGAAGCAGGGGGGATTTACACCGATGCTGTGCCCCATCTGTTGAAACATGTAGCATGCCATTTGGTTTTAACTGTTTGATGCTTGCTTTGTATCCCATTCTCTTTATTTATTGATGCAGGCAACCTCTGACACAAACCTTAGTGTCTTCCATCTGTCCTTTTCAATGTGATTCTCGGGACTTTCGCTCTCATAGGAAGCCAAGTAAAGTGCTGCAATCAGAAGCAAATACAGTATGTTAGGCCTACTGGCATTTTAAAATTTGCTCTCCCTGGAAAGTGGACTGAAGTTAAATGAAGCGGGCTTGTATTATCCATCCCTTGGATTAGGGCTCCAGAATCCCATTAGGAAGTATAGCGTTGCTTATAATTACATCCAGACAATACTAACAAACAGTGCACAAGAACAAAGACTACCCTGAGGGGGAAAAAAACAACTAGCAAAAACTCACAAGCACAAGAGTGGAAGAAAACACTCAAAAGAAAAAAATAGTGCTTTGTAAGCAACCAGCGAAGTCCCTGTTTTCTTTCTCAAGCAGCTTCCTTCAGTGTAAAGCATCCTGGAAGTCCATATAAATATCCTTCAGATGATATTTACAGGACCACATATCCAGTCAACTTTTTTCATTCCACTTCAGAGAAAAGGATAAAGTCAATTCTCACAGAGAACACGCACATAAATGGAAAAATCTTATTTTCTCTCTCATTTGTAAGGCAGAAACATTTTTTACTTGCCAGACAGAGATGTCTCAGGACAAAGTCTTTCTTTACTGTGAGGAAGCAACAACTTAACATGGAAAGAGCCTAAGCAGTAGCCAGTGACACCAGACCTGCAGGAAATCCAGAGCTCCTTACCATCATCACTGAAGACTGGGACGGTGAGCAAGTACTGCAGAATCTTACGATCCCTTTCAAAAGGACAATCCACTTGCTTCCACGTCATAAATTCACTAACTTGTTTTGCCAGTTCCCAAAATTTCTGTCAGAATAGAAGAGAAAACAGAAGAGGTTACATATTGAACAGTACTATTTACCCTGAACATTTCTTAAAAAGAGAGAGAGATCTCGGTTTCAAGTCCAAGGCTTGGATTCTCCTCGGCTTTTAAGCTAGAATTGAACGTGATCTGAGTCAACAACTCAGCTTCTAACTTTTGCGTTTCTGTTTCAAACTGGGATGACTTCCCACTCCTCCACGCCGCTAAAATTGTTGTTATTTATGAATATAAATAGTACATCATCATCTGCCCTCAGTTTCTTTTTGAGGAGCTGATAACACTACTTATGCCTAACTTTTCACTTTCATGTTGCTCATGCTTGCTAGTTTTGCAGTGAAATATTTAATATTTAATACTGACAGTTCAAAATCCAGATGTTCCATTTTAGTTAGTTAATCTGAAATGTTCAATTTTCTTGCCGCAAATTCATGCCAAAAAAACTCATTCCCAATGTAGTGTCTTGATGTCATTCCTTGATAAATTCTTTCAATTAAAGTTTAACATGCCTCAAGGTGGATTCCTTGAGTGAAAAGACATTCCAGATCATCATATAGTCTAGATCTAGGCTAATTCAGGCCAATGACTACAAGTGAAATGTACTGTAATTCTGTGTGAGTGACTCAGGCTTCTTGAAAGCTGAAAGCACCAGAAAACAAATCATTTGGTAATCCACACTGTCAGATAACAAGCGTGAAATCAGAGGCAGAAGAACTACTGAAAAACAAGGGACTCAAAATTCCTTCACTGCTGCTCTATCACATGTTTCTTCAGACACAATTTGTGACTGACATGTATGAAAATACTGCATATATATCTTGACAAAGGATGAACTCACCTTTTACATGTGGAATTCAAAAAGAAGCTTTAAAATACCAATTTGAATGATTTTGTCATTATGTATAATAAACCTGTGGGTTGAAATGTTTAGATGAATTTCAGCACTGGGAAAAAGTTCTGACTTTTTTCCCCACTAAAAAATTGTGTGTATTGAAAGGGTTTCTATAAACATTCCATCTTCAATAAAACTGTTTTTTCCTGTCAACCTCCCAGCTCCTGTGAGAAGTAACAGATACACTCAAATTCCACTTTAATTTTGCTCTCCCAGAATCCAGCGGAAGCTGAACCATGACCTGCTTCAGTTTTCTGTTAAAGGGGCTGACCTTGTATTAATACCTCACTCAGTGCTCTACTTACTTCAAAGTTGACGTGACCGTTTGGAAGACGATTGGCACAACCCTCGTTAAGGAAGTAAATATCTTTGATCAAGAGGCTGAAGAAAGGTATTACGATCTAAGGAAAGAACAACATTTTTCTCAGTTTGGTCCTGAATCAAAACATAATGGTCTACAGAGAAAAATAAAGTACAGAAAGTAAGCAAAATGCCGAAGGACTAAGATCTGTATAATCTCTCTCTCTTTCACTACACAAAAATGTTGCATTCACTGCATTTTAAAGTACGTGATGTTTCTCTATAAAGAAAGTTCTCCCTTGCGTGGTAAGCTAATCCTTACAGTTTTATTTCCAGCTTTGTGCCAAACTGCTTCCGTTACCTTGAACTCTTCCTGGCATGTAGCTCCCTCAGGGTTACAATTAAAGTACCTGTTGGCACTCCACTGCTGGTCAACTGTGGCTATGAGGCATGTTTAGAACAACAATATGCCTAACTCATTTCATTTCAACATCATGTCCCTCTTGTTTTCACTTTCTCATTCTTCCTTGCAGATTCCACAACGTAAGAACTCAGAGGTGCCTACTTCCTACATGTAATTCCTGCAGGGTCTCTCTTCACATAGCTCTCCCTCTTGACAGGGACTTGCTTGGTCAATGAGGGGAGATGCACATTAAAGCACGGCATGGACAATTTGGGGCTAGCAGCACAAGTGGCTTTCAAACTACAATTCCCTGAGCTTATGCAAGAAATTGAACCTTGGCACTGACCGGCTCAAAACGAAGTATTTCCTGCCAACTGAACAAATCAAAGTATTTTTCTTTGGAGAATGCTGGCACATTCTTACATTCTTAAAATGACTGTATTTTAATTTGCATCCTACAAAAATTTTCACAGCTGCACATCCGTGTGGCAACTGGGGACAAAACAAATATCACTTATCACTATTCCCATGGAAGACTTCGCTGCACCATTTCAATATCCGTTATGTTCTTTCTTTGAAGTCTTAAAACTCACTTTTCTCTGAAAAGAAGCAAATATCTTACATTTAAACTTCTTTGAATGATATGTGAACAGATCCTTAGGACTTAGAAAAAAATCTCTGCTTTTATTTGCATGTACATAACAATATAGACCAGCAGACTGTACATGGATTTGCTTCATCCTGCCTGGAAGTTTATTCTATGAGCATTGGGTTTATTAAACACAGCATGAAGTCCTAATATTATAAGCAGTTGATAAGCAACTGCTTCTAAGTGGGGAGCAGCTAGGAAGCTATTTGGCTCCTTTCCACAAGAACTACAACTGAGATTTTGCACTAATGTGTGACTCAATCCAGTTTATTTCTCAAAAGCTATTTTATTCTAAAGAGCAAAGTAAGATGCCACCTCTATTAATGCATAGTTCACAGCCACTCTTGAATCTGGAAGGTGGATTTTAACCCACTGCATTACACAAACACCTGATTCGTCTCACCATTTCCAGTAAAAACTCCAGAGTATATTTAAAGCTCATCTGAAGACAGGGGAAGGGGACTCCACAGAATCTAGATGAAAGCTCCATCTAGATTTGAGTTTTATAGTATCTTTTCTGAGTAAATTTTAAAGCTTTTCCACCCTAAACCACAGACCACTTAAAATTGAGCATAAGTAGCAGTTATAAGAACAAATTACTGGCAACATCATCTCAGTCCTTAGCCTTTGCGAGATAAAGTTCTCTGTCAAAAAAGAAATAAGCTGAAGCAATGTACTTATGTTATTTAAATAATCAAAGGAACCACTTAATGTTTGCAGCTTTCAGTTAGCACCAAACTGAACTGGCAGCCCTCAGATGGTAATTTTCATTGAGCCGCTTGGTTTCCTCAAATATGCCATTTACTTTCTTGGTAGCTTATAGGTAACATTTAGACATTCCCAGTAAAGAAGGATTCAATTTTGAGGCTTTTTATTGTTTTTAAAAGCCCACCAGGGGTAGAGTTGCTGAGAATCAGAATCCCAAGACAAAAGCTTACCATACAACTTAACAAGCGCATTTCGTTTTTGCCCACTGCCAAGTCATTTCTAAACGTACCTTCTCTCTGTTGCTATGAGCTGTCAAGGACCTTTGAGCAGCTCCACGCAGAGCAGTTCGATAATTATAAAAATTGCTAGAAGGGTCCATCTGATGCTACAAGGCATGAAAAAATGTAAATAATGAGCCAGCGTCATCACCACACACAATTCTTTTTCACTTGAGCAACTATTTTAAAAAATAGAGGTCTGCTGAACAGCACCGGAAGTACAGCCTTGTAGAGGACTGCAGTATCTCCTTATCTGTTCACTGAATCAGAAGACAACTTTGTTTTAAAACACGTGCACTCAGCACAACAAAGGATCCAATACAAGTCAAGGGCAGGAAAGCAAAGGCAGGCTTCACAGACCTTCTTTCTCTCTCCACAAAGAAGTTGGCTCAGCTTTAATTCAAAAGCCAAAATCATGAAACTAAGACAACAAGGGGTCTTAGCACTAATACTCTGCTCTTTCTAACATGTAGGTTTCTCGGAGCTGATTCAGTTGCAATGGCAAAGTAAGATCAGACACTAAAAGCTGTTAATGCCCCCACCTCATTGATCCAAGCCTGACTGCTGCACCTCAACGACTAGGTGACTAGGATGACTGCATGGCTCACAAAGCACATCCTTAACCACCAAAGTCCAGCCTGCATAACAAGGTTGAATGAAATAGGGCTGTAATCTTAAGGGCAACTTCCTGAGCTGTTCAGCCACCCTTGACACAAGGAAGGCTATCTCTCACCCAAGGGTGGTGGAAGGAAGCGTGAGGTGGCTACAGCCATCCAGTTCTGGCCTGTTGGCATAACAAAAGTCAAATCTCCTGATGATATTAATAAACATTTCATGCTTGCATCAAGTACGAAACATTACATTTTCTTTATCTTACTAATAAATAACCTGAATGAATCGATTGCTATTTACAGCAGGATAATTAATTTGTTGGTAAATAATCTGTTGGGTAAAACACGAACTTCTACACCGCTGCACCTACATGATCTTTGACAAAGGTCTCTACTACCTGAAGGTAACTGAAAATCAATTAGTCCAAGACAAATTTCTCTGAAAGGGCAAGGCAGCCACCTTACAGCTCACCTTGATTTTCAAAGGCAGAACTGTATTAGGTCAAGCCACACCATCTCTCTCAAGTGTACCTCCCTTTCAAGAAGCTACCTACATTTTTCTTATTTTTTTTTTAATAATTCTTAGAAAGTGGGTTTGGGTATTAAAAAAAATTACTTCAATTTCCTTTTTCCAAATCAAAAGAGCACAAATTGGCTGAACAATTCTTATTACATCTTCTAGAATTTCCATTAAGAGCACAAACATGCTAAATTAAGCACGTCATAATGAAGCCAAACTTACATTTTAGAGCAGTTAAAAGTAAAATGTTATTAATGGCCCCACACCCAAATATTGGCCAAACTTACCTCAAGAATATCAAATTTGGCTGTCTTTACTTTTGCCCAAGTTTTCTTTAACCGAGACACAGGACTCATATTCATGCCAGCTTGGTATAAGAGAGAGAAGTTGTTGGAGTATTAAAAAAAATCTTTCCAGTAGCTAAGGCTAGAAAGTATTTCTAAAGCAAAGGAGCTATTAACAATAACAAGTATTTTCGACAGAGCTACTCAGAAATCAGACTTGTTTTCTTGAAATTCCAATGTTAAAAACAACTCTGGAAACAAAATCAACATCACTTACAGAAAGAAAGCTCTAAAAAAATGCTATGACATTATTTATTGGGTTTTGATAAAATATGAGTGTACAGTAGAAAAGTGCAGATGTTTTCTCAACACCATCTCTTACATATTTAATTGAAAACCTCACATATCCATGAAGTTTTCACATTTCAAATTAAAAAAATATTCCCAATGTTTTCCTATCAGATATAAAAAAAGGTGTGGAATTTTGAAACCACTAGGATATTTATGCTGCAATAGAAACAATGGAAGACATCAATCCTCCATATTACAGGAAGAGTTTCTATTCCAATTTAGCACTAAAGTTGGTTTCAAAAAGTGGGGATTTAGATCTCTGAACAGTTGCAATGAAAACTTTGCTTTTCTGTAATTTACACTAGGGCAGTAAATAATTTCTTACATACACAACACTACAATAACGCTGAACAATTCTCCACCACTTCCCCTCCCAAATTCATCCAGCAGACTTTGGTATAAAGCACCATGCTTCCTTTATCTGGATTCAAACAGGGACAAAACGTCTCAAGACACATACTTACAAATAATAGCCATTAAGGAGTTAAAGTTGCCAATGTTAAAACACTCCCGTGCCACATCAGTGAAATACTCTATCACTCTTGCTCTGTGCTTCTTCTTCACAGGCTGCAAGAGATGCCATTGGAGTGTTATGCTCAGCAAGAAACAGAGCACTCTGACCCATCCCCAAAAGAAAAAACCACCCCCTTAAAAGTCTTTTCCACATGTACCACAACTTCACACAATGCTTTACATGTAGAGGAAGCCACACTCTTGTGTTCAAAAGCCCTCAGGAAAGCAAAGACAACTCAGAC
This sequence comes from Cariama cristata, assembly GCF_000690535.1. NCBI lineage: Eukaryota > Metazoa > Chordata > Aves > Cariamiformes > Cariamidae > Cariama > Cariama cristata. Next base: position 22,541 of record NW_009637710.1, on the reverse strand, counting down.
ACCAGGCAGGTAGGGAGCAAGGACAACAGGTAAAGAGGCTCTGCCAAGAAGAAGGGTAAGAAGAACAGCAGAGCAGAGAATAAAGTAGAATGAAGAACAGTAGAGCAGAGAAGGGGGTCAGCACAGAGGAGAGAAAAGACACCTCCATTCGCAAGAAGCATTCACAGGAGTGAATCATAGAATTATCTAGGTCAGAAAGGACCTTTAAGATCATCCAGTCCAACCATAAGGGAGAAGGGCTGGCCAGATGGACTCCTGTGCCAAGAAGGGCTAACCCAGCATAACATCACCACTGTGTCACATGAACAAGGCTGAGGCAAGAGTATGACGCTGAAAACACCAAATTTATTTCCTTTTCAGCCCTGTGCTGACTTGATCCACATGTGAAAAAGTCCAGAGCTGTGAGAATGAGAAGCCGAAGGGCACACTGAAGGGGCACCAAACCTGAAAAGGCTTCACAGTTTTAGACAACTAGACTAAACAAAACCTTTTAGCAGAAGAAGTCTTTGCTCACCATACAGATTTCTGTTGCAACCAAGTAACTGAGCCTGTTAAACCATTCCACATAGGCTTCCAGATTCCGGGTCTTCTTTCGATCTCCATAGCAGCTCTGCAGACAGAAGAAAAATAGCAACTTTTAGTGTAATCTTCATCTTTTCCTTGAGAGAGACCTTTTGGCTTTCCGCCTTGCCATCCCTAAACACTGTCAAGTAACCAGGAATAGCTCAATTAATCAAAGTGACAAAAAGCTTAGAGGGAAAGCAGCAGTAACAGTATTTGAGCAAGTATAACTTCTTCCTGAGCTGTTTGCTCAGTAAAGCACTCACACAGGCGTGTGGAATCCATCACCTGCCGTAAGTCCTACTGGGATGCTATAAGGACTTAGCATAGACTGACACAAATGATCAAAACTAAGTATCTGCTTAAAGCTTCCTTGAAAATGAGCACTGTTTCAGTCCTCACTCCTGTCCCATTGATATAATAGCGACAACATTATGCCCTCTGCAAGTGTAGAAGGAAAACAGAGGCCAGCCCACTCCACTGGCACATTATGTTTGGTTGTTGGCACCAAATTAACACACTGCATCCTAACTTCGGGAGATCAGCTCTATCATTCTGAATGGATTCTCCTTTTCTTAACCAGTGCTATTTGTTCTGTAGTGTCTTGGAACGATTCCCACAACGCACGGTTGCCTAAAAAGGGGTAGAGAGCACTTTTAGTGATCTCTACCTACAAAATCATTTTCAGAGACTGTCTGACTGAACATCAAATTGTAAACTTGAGTCATTCTATGCTCTTTGTCAGTTTTAGGGAGGATAGTAATTCAAGTTTTAACTGCCCGACTTTGGCACAGCTCATTTAGAGAGCATAAGTCATCTTGAAAGCAGCACTCAAGGAGCCGACAACTCTAGCACGGTTAGTTAAAAACACTGCGTCTTTGCCCTTCATCTCACATGGATCTATAGCTCACTGCCCCCTTTTTGTGATGTGTGCTCTACCTGCAAATTGCCCCACTTGCCAATTCGCTGCAAGTTCAGTTTACTAAAAGGAAAAACCGATGTTGAAAATGTGTAATGCAAAAGCTGAAGTTAAATTCAGCTTTTTCCAGCTGTAGACCACATAGGTGGCCTGGAGAAAACATTCACAGGATTAAGTTCTCCCTTAGCTTAAATCAGAAAAAACCAGCAAATGTGTTAATTTAAGGCAATTTGTTGGCTGAGTTCTAGAGCTCCAGGAGTTGTCCTCCAGAAAGAAAAAGCATCAACAAAATTTTTAAGTGGAGTACTACAGCATTTTCACTATAAAGCTTGTTTCTGCTTGTCCTCATTTATTGCTGGACCTCACTTCCAGTTCATGGGGCACCTGAGCTCCAGGATTTTAAATGCCGCATTTCAGAGCTGCTCCAGATCTGCTCCAATTACCTTGTCATTATCCAAAGGATCCTTTTGCACAAATGCCTGGACAAATTCTTCTGGTCCAATATAATTGAGTCTCTCCTAAATAAAGCACACAAGCAGTCAAGTCATATCCTACGTTAACCTGCATTTCCAAAAGAGGGGAAGGATGAAATCATACTTGAAGTATAACAACTCACAAGCTCTATGTGCGTCAGCTGCTGAGCTAACACATAGGGATCATTGCAGACTGTGATTATGTCCCTCTGGATGGACTGGGGCTTGGTCTTTAGAACCGTGAGGCGATCTGTGGACGTGGCATTAATTTTTGCAAGTACTTCCTCATACTGGCTAACAGTGGCAAGCTTCCGAATCAGGTTCTGGAGGAGTTGCTGTACGGTCTTCCGATATATCTGTCATGACATGAAACAATTGGGAGATGTTTTCAAAATGTGAGAAGATAGTATTAAAGTCTGCATGACACCAAAACAGATTGATGCTGATACTTGTATTTGTTGTCAACTTTAGATATGCTCTACTATGTGAGTTTCTAATGGCATTTGATCAGACCAAAATGAATCCACCTGAGGATTTAAACACTGATTGTCTCACAGATTCAAAAGTGACCCAGTTAACTCTAGGAACAGCAGAAAAGACATGCAAAATCTACTGCATGAAAAGTACCACCAATCACCAGACAAAATAGAAGAAATGAAATTACTCCATCTTCTCCTGCTTAAGACCACAGAAAAACCAATATATGGTCATTCAATGATGACAAAAGGGCCTGCTTCTCTCTGGAGTAAATCAAGACAAGTTTCAGTGAAATCAGAGTTTAAACTTGCAGTAAATCTGAGAAAAAGGAGAAGATAATAAAATCATCTCTCTTTTCTTTCACCTTGCAGGCCTTTCCATGTGGTGATTTAAGTTAATAGGAGGGACAAATTTAAGTAGGAGCAGGTCTTGACTCTTAAGTAAATAGAACCGTGTAACTGACCCCAAGGTAGTTACTCTTCCAAATTCCAGATACTGTCCTAAAACTATTAAAGCAAAAACCTAAGTGGCGGAAAAAAGGAGCATCCAAAACCTATTGGCAGCACAGTATAGTGTGATCAGTCCAAGGCAGGAATGTTTCCTGTATGCTAATGAATTTGTCATTCCCTCCAAAGCTGCCACTCATATGGATTTCCAAATTTACTCAAATACAACAGGACTCTCTTGGGTCAGATTCATTCTTGAAGTCATTCGTGTTCAACCAAGGCTGAATTTGTCTTACTACTTTGTAAATAATTGCTTTCTGCTTAGATGTGTTTTGATTTTCTAGACAAATACACACAGCAAAATTTTTCACCAGGGTGGGTGGGGAGAGAGCAGGGGGATCTCAAGCTTTTAAAGAAAACCATCTACATTTTCATTAGGAGAACACAGAAGTATTACTTCAAGTGCTGAGCTTCCATAAATAGGTGTTAGGTGACACACACAGAGACCAGTTTAATTGACCCATTCCCTTCCAAATTCTTTGAAATTTCACGTAAGAGAACTTTATGAAGCATTTTCTTGCCCAGCTGGTAATCAAGTGAGAATGAAAAAAACATCTAAAATACTCAGGATGAATTCTGGCTACTGACGGAAATCACGTAATAATCAGTGGGTTAAGCTTCAAAGCAAAAAAAAATAAACTTTGCCTGAATTTGTGGTTCATGTCAACGCAGACCTCAAAACAAAATCAGGGAGAAAACGGGTGAAGATACAAAGCTGAACCACCTAATTCCGGTCAATCTGCTTCTGTAGCTGGAAAACCCCACAGAAAAGGCAAACTGGGACAGATACCCTCCGAACCAGAACAAGAAATTAGGGTAATTAGCCCACATCTGATCTAACAGCAGTTCAACATAACAAACATCCCTCTGTCCAGTGATGAGCTAAAACCCTCCCGGCACAAAGGCAGAAGGAAATGCCAGGTTCCTCGCACACCTCATAGATGTACCTGAGCCCACAAAACCCAACATCCCTCTGCTCTTTTGAGCCTCAGTCTCCTCTTGAGCAAAGAGGCAGTAACCTCGAAGCATTCTATGCAAGGATAAGCTTTGGACCCGTAACACGTATTTGCTGCTGGACTATTACTTAATCTTGTGCATTTTTTTAATATTATATATATGTAGATACACATTTAACAACACACCGATGAACTCGCACAATATGTCTTTTATCAATTAGGTATTAATTTGATTGTAATATGGCTACCAGTCAGCCTAAACACATGGTCTTCCTCTAAATTAGGTTTACCATTTCCACGTATTTGTCCCACATTCTCAATTTTGATTCTATATTCACACTGACAATGCTGATATTTATTTATATTTAAAAACCTCAGAGGATTGGACAGTATGGGAGAAAGTGATTGGACACTTCACCTCAAGGTTACCTCTTTGTGTGTGCCCTGTATGGAGAGTGACTGGAAGTACCATTACTACTTGCTAGATATGTTAAATGAATTTCCACAGTCAATCTCACTATATGATATCACGGTGGGGGAAAAAAAAAAAAAAAGAGGTCAGAGGACCTCTCAGGACACAGACAGGGGAAAAGTGGAAGGAATGGAGTTAAATCAAAGGAGAAGAGGGGGAAAAAATAAACCCACCAAAGTTTTTCCAAAGACCTTTTTTTTGATGGAGCAATATGTCAGCATGGTGAACAGTTTTAGCTGGACTCTTACTGATAGCTCTCAACAGTACTGGAGCACAATTATTTGGGAAGTAGAGTAAGAAGCTACAAGTAGAAGAGTTGTAGTGAACAGGATTAGGAAACACTGCTTGTTTTGTATCCTTCAGGGTAATGACTCACACAAATCCAAGCAATCTGTAGAAAAGTAAGGTCAAGGAAGTTGCCATTTACTGTTCCAAGCAGTTCACAACAATGCAAGTCAATTTACTGCAGCACTTGCTTTCCCTTTGTCTTTCTAAAGGAAACCTCGAAGTCAAAAAAAGCTCAGAGCTAGAGCTAGAAAAGATCCATAGCTCACTGCCAGAGTAAGATTGCTCCCTAGCACTCATTTTCTAGCAGTTTGTACATCTGCCTTTCCCCTCAATAGATTATTTCACTGCTTAAACTGTCCATATTACCAGAAACTTCACTGTAGACAACCCTTCCCTCTTGCCATTTCACTCCTGCATCCACCAACTCAACTTCTCCCAGGCTAAACAGTTCACTCTCTCTTTTTGTGCCGGAGGGTATTTTTCGAGTGGGTGTGAGTCCTCAATCTTACTCCTTTTCCTTGAACTGCACTTCAGTTCCCTATCTTCCTATTAAGAGTACCACGAAACAAAACAACAGCGCAGGAGCACTGTACAGGGAAAGGTTCCTCCTGGTACCCCCACAGTGAAGGCAAACCCATTGCCTCTCCATAGTCCTGCAGTAACTCTAGGTTTGCCCATCATATTTGATACCTTTTTCATTTGTATTTCATACTGCATCCCACTCTCTTGTCCTAGCTTCTTTTGTCCCTCCCCGCTTTCACCACATGAAAATGTATTTCAGTTTCCAAATTCAGTTTAAGTTTGTTCTCTTCCATCCTTGTTTACAGTCTCTCAAGATCTTTCCAGGCCTTTGGCAGCACTTGCAACTCCTCTTAGTAAAGCTTGTTAACGTGCCGTTTGCTGCCTCATCCGTATCATTATTCAAAAGCTTACATAAGGAACACCAGCCCCTGAGGAACACTAGAAACATGATGCCATTTAGCAATTGCTCTTTGCCTTTATAGTTCTTCCAAATGCCACTCTAGTGTCTTTGTAATCTTAGTATTATGCCAGCTACACAATCTGCTTACTGAAACCTTGTTAATTGCCTTTCCACTAAGTGAATATAAGCCTTCGCTTTTGGATGAGTTTATTTCAGTACTTACAAGACAAGCATCAGTTAAGCATCAAAATATTTCATAATACCTCCGTGAAACTTCAATTTGAGAACTGGGACTTAGAAAAAGATCAAGTGATTTTTTCATGTGCTCCATCCACAGGAAGGAATACGACTGACTTCCTCTGAGTCCACATCTGATACTTTAAGCTCAAGACAATTCTTCCCAGTCCACTTTTCTTCTAGAAACTTTTCCCCAAACCTGCTATAACTCTTCCATTAACCTACAGGTCAGAGGCCCAATTCCAACACACCTTACTCACACAAATCGAAGGAATTATCAACATTGGTAGGGATTTCTCAGATTTGCAAGGCTTCCCAGTGTCTTATCTAGCTTCTTCCAAGCAGAATCGCTAAAATGAAAAATACTAACACCCACCAAGTTGCATCTGTTTGCACAATATGCAATTATAATATGGGTTCTGGGATGGAGTGGACCTTGCCAGTGCTTTGAAAAGGATTTGCTTATGCTGTGTGGTTTCTTCCTAGGCCTAGGTATTGGACAGAACTTTTTGCCAACCAGCATCTTCATAATAAGCTAGCATAGCCACCCAGAGCCATACCATGTTATTAACAACAACAAACCTGCAATATCAAAGCATTAAAGAAACGCCTTTTCATCCAATAACTTTGTGCACAGACAACTTACCTCATCACCACTGGCTATTCTTTGTGCCAATTCCTTTAAGTTCCTCATCATTCTTTCATCTCGGAAATCATAAGGAAACGTCTCTGTCCATTCAGTCAACAACTGTAGGATTTTGGGTGCAATCTTTCGTATCCGGTTCTATTTGAAAATGGTAAGGAGGAATGTTACATGCAACAGCAATGCAGCACATACCTATCCCAAAGGAAGAATTCCCTTCTGTAGGATACTGTGGAGCATAAGGGCATGAGGGTCAGTTAAATTCTTAAGCTTCATTTAATTCAGCATTGGATTCCAGGCCAGAGCCAATACCCATTGAAGGCAATGAAGAGACTCTCGTTGGCTTAATTGACCTGGAAATTAGGCACCAGGTAGGTGGAAATCTTAGAATGTTTCCCCTCATGATCAGGAATGTCTCAGTGCAAGACATTTATTAGTGTTTCCATAACTAATGGCTAACTATCAACAGTGGAAGCGATAAGCTCCAGTTCTGCCAAGACTTATGTGCACACTATACCTTATAGGAGGAAAGCAGTGGAATTATTCAAGTATCTTCATTTAATTTGTGTAATTTTCTACTGGGGTGGAGGTTCTATCCAAACATCCACATCCTGCTCTGTTTCAACTCTAGACATGACACACATAAAAACATGCATTCTCGTGCAAAGAGGCCAGCAATCTGAGCTGCTCCGCAAAGACTGCAACAAGAGTATAGTTTAAGCACACAAGGCAGGTCAGTGTAATTCCCACTGACATGCTTAATTCATTGTTACGTCTTTCCAACCTTTTGGCATTATACATCCAGATGTTTGGAACAAAAGCAACCACTGCAGGGCCAGTGCAGGATATGTCATTAACAGCAAGCACTTTTGTTTCTGGCCCATGTATTGGTAAAACAAACAGTGCAGCAGCCGCAACAGTCTTCATGGAGGACAGGTTGAGCAGTCTGGAAATTGCCCATGAATGTCAGTGAATAAAGGGTCAAATTCTAGTTGCTTGTATTAGGTTTTCAATCTGTTTAATTCTATTGAGGACTCTCTTGAGTAGGAACATTTTGCTGTGGCAAAATAGAGACATTTGACTGGAACTAACAGGAGTCCATAAGAGTGAGGGATCTTACCTTGTCCAGGCCAGGCTCACTTAGTCTCTGCTGCTCAAGGCACAGATGGCAGACTTTGGCCATCAGCTCATATGGATGCATGAACAGGCGTGAACTGAGAAGGAAGGTGAAGATGTATGTCCTCTGCAAACAAGAGAAAGACAGAGAAAGGGATAAATTACCACCAGTTTTGTATTTTCTCAAAATACGTTCCTGACAAATCAGTTCTTAATACTTTACTATCTGCAGAAGAAAATTCTGCATGTGGCTGTGCCAAGAGCTATTACTACAGCAGTAAGTGTTTAATTTAACACTTGTCATTGGTCCAGAACCAGCATTAAGAATTTGTGTTTGAGCCAAGTAATGCAAGATTTAACCAAAACAAGGCAGGGCAGGGCTGGTTTAGCTCTCCTATTGCACACAGCCTTATTACAAGCTCAGTACCTGAAATTACTCACAATAAAATTTCAACTCATTTTCTCTTGCTCTACAGTAAACCCTTGTGAGAGCCATTACAAGATTACATAACTCTTTCCAGCCCAACAGTGAAATAAAATTCATGCTCCAAGTCCAAGGTCCTTAGAATACCAACAGAGAACTCTTGTCTGCTTCCACGTTGCTAGTGAAAGTAAACAGAAAAAACCAAAAAAAGATGCCAGTTGACCAGACTGTTGAGCTGATGCAGTTTCGCCACATATACCATCGTTACTACACTGTGTTTGCCTGTCTGATCTCAGTGAACTGCTCACTATGACCTTGTACTTCCTTTAAGTATCCCCAAATACCGTTCATTTCTTGTAGTATTGCTTGTCTCATGGGTGAAAGCGGAGGGAACTGCATAGCTTAATTTTACAGAATAAAAATTAGTAACTCATTCTGAGGTTACAAGAAGAGGCTTTATTTTTCCATATATCATGATTTGAATTCATTGTGAGATGGATATTCAAAATATCCACTCCATTCCCCACATTGCCAGTAGTTAAGTATCTATGGCATCCACAAGAAAGTTTCTACAATGTTCCGGTTCTACAGATTTGGAATAAACCATCATGTTTGACCAAGTGGTGTCTAAATTGCTACATGTTTAAATTTTACATTAAGCTTTAATGGATAAGCACTAGCTTAAGCACAGTCCTGTCCTGCTGTTAACTCTGATCCAAGTTCAAAAAGATCCTGTCTTGGAAACGTGAATAGATCTATGACAATAACAGAAGCTAAATATAAGTGTTCAGCAGGAGCCTTTCAATAAGCAGAGACGCAGTTTCGTCATCCCTCAGTCATCCCCAACTGCCCCCCCAACCTTTTGATATTATTCTTTTTCCTAAGAATTATATAAAATGTCTCAATGCAGAGATGCATCTAGACAGACCAAAAATTCTCAGATGACAAACATCCTGTTCTCACATCCAGCCTCTGCTGATTCCAAACAGTGTGGCACTAGTTCAACACTTCAGTTGCTAATTGCAAGATACATGTGGACCTCAGACAAGGATTGTTTTTAAACTAAATACATTCATCCCATCATGCTGGTGGTCATGCCTTTCTCCTCAGCTTGCCTGACAGATTTTTCAGGGCCAATGGTACATACAGTCCATCGAACAGCAAGCCACACTAGGTACTTACTTTACAAATGAGTCACCAGGGTAGTGCATCTCACAACAGGAGTAATAAAGAATTAGACTTCCTAGGTTAGGTGAGTTACTGCATGCTGCGCTCACATGAAGCACATATTTATCCAATCGTTGCTCACCAGTCACTTGAACATCTTCCTTAGTAATTTGATGTGATACATACTGCTTTTGTTGCACACATGAAATATCCCCTTTATGAGATGCATCAAGCCTAGCCATATAGCTAGCTGGGTGTATAGACTTACGTCGGGATAGTAATCTACATTGGGTACCAAGTGCTGGATCAGAGCTTCCAGAGACCCCGAGAGGAGGCTATTGTCATGGTAATAGAGTCCTCCACAGTTGTCCTCTTTTGACTGATACAGGTTCCTGTTGTAGCCGCTGCTGTCAAACATAGCTGCAAAGGGAGGCGTCTGTGGCATCCTTTCCTGAGGAGACACACAAAAGAGATACGGGATAATTACCAAAAGGTGCAACGTAAGAGGCTTTCTACACTTCACAGGTAGTCCTGCACTAGGAATAAAACCTAGCGTCACACCCTGGGTTGCTTGCACACAGCAGTAAAGACTGTACTGTCTTCCAGCCTGTGCAGACTTCTCAGGAAAGGGCGAATGCAGGCTCTCATCACTACCCATCTATTGCAGTTGCCAGGTTCTTCTTTTATATCTTGCTGTTTCTTCATTAAATGACAGATAAGAGGTCAAGGTGAAGAGTTAGAAGGAACGTACAAGAATCCTGACAGGTTTTGGGAACTCAAACTTTCTGTAAAGCTTTTGGGGATGTGGCGTAACGTTCGTTAATGACTTTGGGCAAATCCTGACAGAAGCTACCTAAGAGCAGCCCTTGGATGGGGAAGCGTGTTCAGGCTATTGCAGGCTGACACAGCCCCAGTCAGCGCAGAGGGAGAGAGACCGGAGTGAAGCCCTGAAGAGGCCATGTGTGAGGACAGTCTCCTTACATGACATGACAGCCATGTAACTGCAATCAAAAGCTCCAATTTCCCAACTCCACCCTGGTAAAGCAGTGCTGGGTTTTTTCCAGTTACACTGTGACCCAGGCTAAAGCCTCATGCTCCAGCACATCTGTCTCTGCCTCCTCTCTCAGCAGCTCCAGAGAAATTTGGAAAAAAAATGCCGGTGTGTAGTTGCTTCCCAATGTTGTCCAGGTTCGCCAATGACATGGAAGATGCTAGCAGAGTCAGAGATCTGTTAAACTCTCTCTCCAAATTCTGTGACAATGTGAAAAATCCGGCCCTGTGTTTTCCAGCTTCAGATTTTCTTCATACTTAAGGAAAAATAAAGCAATTAGTCATCAGTCTGCATCTCGGTGCCCGTGGAATAAAAATGTCTTACCAAGGAAAAGATCTGCCAGTGCTGCAGGCTGTTCAGTCATCCAGAGTAGTGGGTGGGAGGCGAGAGGGCTATGACCGCCCAAGAGCTCTTTTGGTGACGCAGTATGTGAAAAGGTCAAAAGATAAAAATCTCTCTGGTATTACTTAGGAGTTGAGTTATTTATACCCTCCTTCCCTCTCCTCCCCGTTCCCTTGCCTACTGGGAGTAGCAGTTCTCATCAGTTTAAGGAACCTAGGTTTTATAGCCTTGACTGTCAGCTAAGTTTGTGCCTAATTTCAACCACAAATAAGTGCTGGTTTTAACTCTACTACAGCGGTTACTGGGCTGTGAGTGTTAATGGCCCAGCTGCATTCGGGGAGAGGACAGATCAAATGCAAAAAGGTATCGCACACTGCTTCCCATCCTCCCTGCAACTGGGAGGCAAGGGAGATCAAACTGAGAAGGTAATACCCACAGGCTGCCATGCTTGTGTGTTGACAGAGCATGAGCATGTGCCTGAGAAAAGCATTAATGCCTCTGAGCCATCATTGTTAAGTGCAGATGCTGTTGCTTTTCTCTCCATTGTATCAAATCCTATTTGGGAAAAGGCTTTTTAAAGCCACAGAACCTCAGCGAACACCAGTCTGTGAAGGCACCCCATTTTAAGAACAACTAACGATGCGACAGCCTGGAGATAAATAGCGAGCTGCCATCTGTGTGCTTCACAGCTCACAACAAAGCACTCTTCAGAGTGAGCTCAGTAGAGATGAGAAGCTATTAAGTTATTAGCAGGATTCCTGGGGACCTGAAGCATCACACAGAAAGCCACGGATTTGCTGGTGCTAGCAGCATGTCCAGACAACGAAGGCATTCAAACCAGCACAGGACTGAGGGATTCAGTAAGTAAACAGTAAGAGAAAACCAAAAACGGTTGCAAAGACAGAGAGGGATGGTGAAGAGAGCCTCCTGGCCTACATGACCTGTGCTAATCCTACCTTGGGAGATACCAAAAGATATCTGCATCAAAATGGGAAGGAGTGAGGAGTCTCCATGCCTGACAAATGATATTAGTTACTCCCTGCAGCTGTTCAACCAGTGATTCAAACCCATCCAGTCCAATGAATTGGGAGAAGAGAAGAATAAAGTAAATACACATGCCACAGCATAAAAGCATGAGGTGCAGAACTGAACAAAACAAGGTTTCCGTACAAGAGAGTTTAAATCTCTGGGCAGGTGAGATGCAACCCAACCATGGCCATGCTCTGCAACGATAAAGCGTTCTGATGCATTAAGACTCTTGGCCTTGCCGGTTCTTTGCAAGGCTAGCAAAGTTTAAGAAACAAATTATTACTAAGGAGCTGACAGGAGGCTTCTGCAGCATTTCCTAGGTTTTCATATTGTGTAAGGCTCACAGTGTTTTAATCACAAACCACCGACTTGAACAAATCCAAAATACTCTGCAACCCACTGGCGCGGAAAGATGTCCTGTTTGCACTAAAATTCCAAAGTCTGTTCAGCTGTTGCAGCAAAGCTGATGCAGCTAAAAGGCCAGTGGTAGTGGAAAGTGTGTAAACACTGCACCCACCAAACCTTTGTAGCCCTGTGGCTACAGGGAAAGTGAGAAAAGCTAGTTTGCGTCTGCAAAACAACTTGACATCAATATTGGCACTGTAAAAAAACAAGTAGAGGAGTTGTTTCAATCCAGATCTCGTATTAACCAAACCAGCCCAATTCTGGGTGAGACTGGAATCTGCAGAGGTTTTAGCCAGCCTAGCCAGCAATTAGTTGTGTGATTTCATATAACCCTCACCACCCAAAGCAGGCTCGGGCAGTATCTCATTTCATCGGTGAGAAAATGTTCAGGGAAAAACCTCCCCTTGCACCATACCACTTACTTGTAGCATGGTAAGAACTGAAACAAGTGTGAATCACACAAGGTTCTTCTCCAACATAGTTAACACATGCACACTAAATATTACTGCCTGTTAAAATAAAAGGCTTTTTAGAAGGTCAGCAGGCAGTGCTTAAATTCTAATAACTAACACCCAAAGGGAATGAGACCTTTTTGAAGCTTGCAGTCTCACACAATTACTCCCAGGACCATGTCGATCTTTCTTCAGACAAAACTAAATCTGAGACACACAGAGCCTTCTAGTGCCACATCCAGAGGAAAGAAAAAAGTCACCAAGTCATTCATAGATATACTGATTCATAACAATAAAATAAAATTCCCCAAAGTCTGGCCCTGAAAGGTACATATTGGCTCACTTGTTTGCTTTTTATTTCTGGAAGCTGCTTGACAGAGGTGGTTCAGTTCTGCTTCAGTGAGACATCAAATTGTACCAGCTAAGAGATGTTGTGTATGCTCCGCTTTCAGACACCGAGGATTTCTCTTGTAAGCGAACAAGACACAGGACATGTTCTCCATGCAATGAAAAGGGATGATATCAAAGTGTGACAGAGATAAATATAGCACAGACAACAGGATGATTCACACAACACATGTGCTTTTCCAGCAGGACTCCTTTATTACCTTGACCTTGACTCTTCTGCTGTATTTTATATGGAGGTGGAGACACAAAGCAGCATGCTCAGTTCTAATTAGCTCAGGAGTTAAATACCTAACACCGAACTCATCCTTCAGAATAACTTGAGTGGAATTGAAATACGGTCACAGAGCAGAATCTGGTCCACAAAGCCTTGGCATATAGAGCAGAGGTATCTTGGGACCTAAAAATATTGATAAACCACTGCAATACATCTGACAGGCAGGAATTAGAAAAAAAGACAGGAAATATGATTCTAGTGATAAACATCCTGCGAGTTAAAACTGGAACTTTTTAACTGGGCTTTGGCAACATTTGGCTGTCACTAACATGGAAAACATTCATTGCTCCTCTCTTTTTTCTTTTATTTTTTAAGAAGGAAAAGAGTGGCTTGTTTGGGTTTTTTGGTTAAAGATCTGACTTGAAAGAAAGAGCAATGAAATAATTTCCTGGCTCTACCAGTGATGTTCTGTGACAGAGAGAAGTTGATAACTCTCTGTATTGTGGAAAGAGGAATAAAACATTTTTTCTGCATTCGGTATCATTATGGAGAATGTGAGATCTTGGGCATTAAGGTCCAAATTCTGACTCTGAGTAGTCTCTGACAAGAAAGAAGTCTCAGCCTTCCCAGTAACAGCAGTGTAAATAGAAAGCCAGAGCTAAAGACAATGTGCTGCAGGAGCTGAGTTCCAGTTTGGCAAAACTAAAGGAATCAGATGTAGCTTCCAGACTGCCAAGTGCTTGCCCAAACCTCTATGTTCAGCAACAGGAAAAAAAAAAACTGTTTTCTACTAGCAACAGTGGAAGGTTGCATTCGTTTGTTTTCATTTACATTAAAAAGCTCAGTCTGTATGTCAGGTGTATAAAACAAAACCAACAATATGGACAGCTCTTATCCTTTATAGAAGCACCCACTGAGGGGTTCAGTAGTAGCCATGAAAGGTGCCTTTAAAGCCACTGCCGAACATTTTCACCTCCTCTGTTATGTACAGGTATCTCCCATACTACGTTCCTCAACCAGAGGAATGGTGACTGATTTGTTACGAGTCCCAAGGTATACCTCCTCATAGAAGATTCAAACCTCAGAGCTGCTTCACCATACAGTCAGAAACCCCAAACCACATTTAGCAGGTGATTACCATCCCCTCTTGTTCTTAAGGACGTCATTATAAAATTGAGGTATGGCAAAACAAAAGACTGCTGGGGAAAGGGCTACGAATCTTTGAAAACAGTTTGCACCAACCTGGGAAAGTCTGAGCAATTCAGAATGAGCCTTGGCTTTAATGTATAGAAAGGAAGTAACGACTAGGTGCTTGCCAGCAACATCCAGCTTTCTCTTAAGTGTTTTTGAAATGTTTGGAGTATTTTAGACAATGATATAGGCTATCCAAAACAAAAGCATACCAGACACAGAGGCCACTGGTTGCATTCCATCCCACTGGGCGTGTTTGCTTTGCTTACAAAGCATTTGTTTTTTGCAATGAAAGGTAAAGTGAAATTCTACAGCTCAAGCTATTGAGAAGATAAGAAACCTGAAAAAGTCCTAAATAGGTGTTTCATATGTCTTACTTGCAGAAACGAAGATGACAGAACTATCCCAGTGCAAGTCTCCTTGCTTCCATTCTTGCATGAAGAATTTGCCATACAATTCTGGCAGTGTGACTTCAGCACCAACTTTGACTTACAGTTCCTTCTTATATATTGTCCTTCCTAGAAGTAGTTCTTATTAATCGTATCTTGTAAGGGGCAGAGTACAGAATGGTACTTCATACTCGCATAGGAGATGGAAAGAGGAGTGACATGGGCTTCTTCCTGGCTGAAATTGAGAGCAAGATTAAGAGCAACTCAGAAGGAATCCACCACAGAGTAACTGGAGGACTAAAACAATCCACAGGTGATAGGGCTGGACAGTGATATAACAGTAGAAACACATCTTGGACCCAGCAGAGACCAGTGAATTGCAGTCTCTGGCAGAGCAAGCAAAGACCTGAGGCAGGCATAACAAACCCGACTGAGCCTTGAGATGCTTCTTCATTTTCACTGAAACAGCAGAGGATGAAAAATTTTGTAAACTTCTCAAAAAATTACCCAGGCAACAATACACTGCAAAGGAAAAAGAAAAACCCCAGTAAGCAAAAAACAGACCAGGAACTAAATTTCAATGAAAGGCATTTTCCTCTTGAATGTGCAAAGGAACTCTTTCTTGGATCTGTAAATAGATCCAGCTCATGATGTGGGAAGGTCAGATGCAGCACTGCTGACTGATCACTCGCGTATGAGAACTTTGGCACAGTAATTAGGCAGATCCCGAACCACCCAAAACTAAAGTCCTTGGATACAGAACTGAAAAAGTGTGATAGATATGAATGCATTTGTGTGTATTCTTGGGAGCATTAGGAAAAGTGCAGAGGGTTTAAGAATGACTTGAATTTCTCAAAATCCGCAAGGGTAGAAAAAGGGAAGAAAACAAACAAGTTCCTCTTGATGCTGATGTGCTGTAAATCCATGTTCCCTGCTTAAGCTCCAAGAAGCAACCTCCTTTCTACTCTTTACCTATGCTCTTCTTCCGTGGGGCAGGAAGAGCAACGTGAGTTGTCAAGCACTGGAAGGGGCTGCTCAGGGAGGTGGTGGAGTCCCCACCCCTGGAGTTATTTAAAAGACACGTAGGTGTGGTGCTTAGGGACATGGTTTAGTGGTGGGCTTGGCAGTGCTAGGTTTACGGGTGGACTCGATGATCTTAAAGGTCTTTTCCAACCTAAACGATTCTATGATTCTATAATTCTATGCTGAGGGTGGCCGTGGCACAGTATTGCTGCAGTGCCAGGCAAGCACACGCAGGCAAACTACATCATGGCAAAAATCCCAATTGCAGGAAAATGACCCAGGCCAGGGGAGAGGACAGGACATATGTTCCTCCCAATCAAAACACATAATTTGTCTGTATTGCTGGACAGACAAAAGCAGCAGCCTTGAAACACAGAACATGAAAAGAAGTTCACACATATAACATATTAGCTTTCTCAACACACTTGTATCTTATCATGATCACAACGCAGCTGAGATTTCTATCTGTAGGTTAAAACTGAGGAAGCCACAATTATTAAAAAAAGACACTATATGAAGTGTGCTCCATCACTGACCGATTACTCTTTTTATTAAGTTCATTTGTAAGTTATTTTTTAATTTATAGACAATTTATTCATCTGGATGATGTCCTTGTAATATTTTATTTCAATTTTTAGTTCAAAATAAAGCTGTTCTCCTATAAATGTGGGTTTTTTTAACCTTGTAAATCTCTTTGATAATCCTACATCTTTTTTTTTTTCCCCTGGTTTCAGAGGAGAAGTTTAAAACATGAGCCACACAGGGTAAGTATCTGTTATAAGTGACATGATGGATTAGCACAGCAGTAATTATATGTCACAAGCCACCAGAGATTCTAGAAAAGTTCAGTCCATTGCATGCTCCATAGCGACTCCTGAAAAGCTCGAGTGATTTACAGAACAAATGAAATGGAAAAGGATGTACAAAAGCCTCAGACTAGCCAAAGCATGCAATGAAATACCACCCATCATAACAGACAACGCATGTAGCTACTCTTTTCTACCAAAACTTATGAGTAGACCGCTGGACTGAAAGCAAATCAGTTTTGCAAGACAACCAATACTGGGATCGTATTAAGAAACAACTTCTCCCCCCAGATCTGTTTCCTTCAGAAAAATTCATAAATGGACTGTCCTCCAAGTACTTTGTTTAAAAACCAAACCAATGCACAAGCTGAGGATGATCTCCTCAGTCCTACGTGTTAAATTTCATTTGAAATCAAATACCATCAGGAAAGGCAGACAGTCTGCTGGCTGGCCAGCACAAAGTGCTAAGAAATTGGCTGGAACTGCTGATGGCAAAACTAAGTATAATAAAATCAAAGAAAACACAAGCATGCTACTAAAGCCTTACACTTTTTTAACTTACTGAAGCAGGGCGGGGTTTTTAGAAGTAAACAGCATTCCCCTAATTGCACCCAGTGAAGTACAGAAGAGTTTTGCCATTTGTTCTGTTGGGAACAGAAGGCTCTTAAATATTACAGTCATAAAAGACTAAAATCCCACCTCTATTCAGCCAGCTGCAGCCTGGCTCCGTCAAGGTGCTCCCATCCACCAGCAAGGTGCAGAGCTCTATGGACCTGAGGAGGTCACCATCCCAACCTCCCGCGCTGCGGAGCGGACAGCTGAGCTGCTGCTCATCGATCAGCTGATGAATTGCTGCAGTTCACTGAAGTCAGGAGTTATAAGGCAAGCGAACAGCAGCGATGATTTACTTCAAAACATCACACTGTAAACGGAGTGATTCAACAGCTGATTCACGGTGGTTCAGCTGCCCAGGAACGGGGTGTGGGGTGGGGTGGACAGCTGGGAGCTGCGATGTCATCCATGCTATGCCATCCTCACATGTGATTCGGAACCCTGACACTCTAGCATTTCGAGAGCACGCTTTGTGCCTCCTGCATACTTCAAACTGAAGAAATGGAAAACTGATGTTGTCAATAGAGACGGGAGCAGTTTCCCCTATGCTATCATCAAAAGAGTATCACTGATTTCAGTATAGTATTAGGGTCCCACTAACCTTGGGGAATATGATTCATTTTATGTGACAGGGATGTGAACCTCTGTAATCCTAACCTACCTCAGGTGACCAAGGCCAAAAGATACACCTTTTCTATCTGCACGGTCAGTAGCTAGTCATGGGCCCAAACTACATGGTGATAACCAGCTTCATCAAGAACTATTCACACATCCATCCAGGGTCAACAGAAAAAGCATCATTTCAGTGCTTAGACCTGGCAGCTGGGAGCTTGGATCTCCTTCTGATTCTGCTACAAGCTCCTCACATGGCTTTAGTCAAGTCACTCAGTTTCTCATTACTGCATTCCTCTGCTTGACAGTACAAAGAGGGATTAGTGCGGGGTTATTTCCTTTCATTAAGTTCCAAGATCTTTTTTTCAAAAGGGGTACAGAAGATGTATCACACTATATTAATGCCAGAGCACAGTACTAGCCTTAAGCATGAAGCTCTCTTGACATGGTTCCTTCTTCAACCTCATCAAAGCAAGACACCTTGCTCTTTGCAGACATCCATGCTTGGCCTTTTGGTGAAAGCAACAATACGTTTCAGAAGAAAGCGCCGTTCTCTTTTATAATCATAACAGACAGCCAAGTTATAATTTACAACAGCAAGCTGTAATAGGGTTAAGTAACAGTACTTAATTTCATTTAACTGGTTCTACCTAAAACCTCATTGCCAAACATCTCTTCTCCATTTAGATGATGCAGAAAAAATGCTGGTTTAAGGCAAACGGTTCACATAACCTCTGTTTTACCCTTTACTAAGACCTTATGTTCCCATGAACGGCACAGAATTTTTACTGACACGTACAGCAGTTTGAAAGCAGGATATTTATAGAGTTTCTGCAGTAGAAATACTTCAGTTCAAAAACCACCACAACAACAAAAAATACATCTTCTAATGTTTAGGTTGAAGATAAAAAAGGGATGGTCCCACTTTGGCAGTTAAGAAAGCAAATACAGCCCTGTATCCGGATCAGTTATATGTGCCTTACACCCATTTACACCTGGGCTGAGTATCAGCTGGTGGTTTCTAGACCAGAGCTGGGTCTGAGGTACAGAGAGTTTGTAAAACAGTTGGCTCCAATCACCTTGACTGGCTCCTTGGGAAATCAAGGAGAAGAATAGTCTAGCCAAACTGACTGAAAAGATGTTTTTTTCCTAGTCTAGGCAGGGCATAGCAGAAATCTCTTCCGCTCACGAGCTGGACCTGATGGTTTGTGCCAGCCTTGAGGACCCGGCAGCAGATCCCATGCTCAACTGAAGGTGGATCCTTGGGCTCTGCCATCGATGGATCAAAGTCTCCTCTCCTTGAAACAATTACACCTATTAAGTCAACACACAGTAGGTATGGTATTGAGTAAACGTATAGCAGCTTGGGTTGTGAAAGGATCATTGTAAACATGGGCTAATAGTGGCTGAATCCCTGCAGGATGTTTAAGGAGGATCAACTCACAGCCCTGACGGGCAGGTACTGTCAGGTCAGCACACTGCTTTCATGCGGAAAGCACCTGGCCTTGTATCAATGACAGCAATTATGTCAGAAAATATCCCACTCCTCAATCTGACTCAAGCATATTTATCCGCTGTCTTATTGCTTATACATCTAAACGTCTCGTTGTGCTGGCTGATGCAGACTTGCAGCTTCCCAGGCTCATCTCTCTACCTGTAACCTGGTTGTGCTGGCCCTCTTTCCAGATGTGACAAGACACAAGCAGAGCACCTGACACCATAGGAGGGGCCGGTGACCTGGGGAACATTTTACTCTGGGGAGAAGACGCATTTTAGTGAATTAAACCTAAATCAGTCAGAATACGTGGATCTGAGTCAAGCAGTGCTATTCTAGAGCTGCCTAGGAAGACTGAGCTGTATTGTTTCCACGATCCTGCTCATTTTCTAACTAAAAACACAGCCATACTGAATCCCATCCATTCACATTCCTCACTGAAGTGATTTAGGTTTTTTAATACTATTTCTCATAGCAGCTATAATAGAGGAGAAATTAGCAATAGCTTTCGGCTAGAGGTAGAGTCTTTGCCTCCTGTTTGTAAATTATGTATTCTCCTTGCTGCAGCTGCAAAACGCACTCTGGAACTTCTGTTTGCAAGCTCATTTTCTAGCAAAGTGTTTATTAGACGATGTGGCTTGGTCCCAAAAATCCATGCCAAGCAAAGGGCACTTGTCAGTGCTTGCAGAGTACACCTGTATATCTACTAACATTTGGGAAAACATGCTGAAGTATGAGCAAACACAAATCCTGGGCATCCTATTGCAACCGACAGCTTCTTCTTGTACAGCCCAACCATTTACTGAACAGCAGAGCAGTGCCCAAATGACTGAAGGAAGACATGTTGAGACAAATGAAAAATTAGCTTTTGATTTAGAAACACTGCATAAAGATACAAGGAAATAAACAGTTTGGATTATCTCTCTCTCCAAAAGTCGAGGGTTGTCTTCTGAAGACTATGCTTTAAATTAAATAGCTCATGACAGCTACCCTGCTCAGCACTGGAGCTTTGGCACTAATCTCTCCAAATGGGTGAGAAGGATCACAGTTAATGGAAGGAGCTCTACAAATGGAGCAAGGGCACAGTTGCAAAGAATGACACACCCACATCAAGGATGTGCAAGAGTCAAGTGAGCACCACAAGCTTGCCCTTTTCCAAGTCACTTGACTGAGCTCCCACCGTGTTTTCTAAGCATAATGACACTCCAGTTAAAATCAGTACTAGCTGACTGACTGCAACCTTGCGTAGAAAGAAAAGTTTCTAAACCTTCTGATTTACGTAGGAAATCTTTGGAGCGCGAACCATCCAACACTTCTTACACCTCCTCTCTTTGCACAAAACACCAAGAGCTTGCTATTCAGAAAAGCTTAGAGCCACAATGCTTCCCTGTTAACAGGAGCATTCAGCATCTTTGGTCCCAAACATCACTTAACCCTTTCACAGCTGATGATTTCAGGGGTGCTTGAAAGTACCAGCTCTACTAAGTTTTAACCATTTAGCTTTGTAGCACTTTTCTAAGGGTAACACCAATGCCCAAGTAGCCATGTAGTCAAAGGTATCCAAGAAAGATCCCAACCACAACATTTTGTCAGCTCTCGTACGTGTCGTAACACTGCATCCTTACAGCCATGGAGCACAAACTGGCAATGTGATCCACACACAGCTCCTTCCTATCTTCACCCCAAGAAGAATGTACTTTTTAACTACTCTGAGTTACAAAAACCAACTCCCATGTTTTCAGCTTTTTCAGTTCACATTCCTTCACTGATGGGGTTCCAGTGTTGAAGTCTGCCTGTCATTTCTGACATGGTGTGACAGCAGCTCACCCTGCAGACCATGAACAGGTACAGTGACTCACTGCATTCCCCAAGGACAGTTTGGATAACTCATACAACTGGAACACAGGTCACAACACACTATGCTGTCCCCAAAAACCTCAGCAGAAAGCAAGCATGAAGAATGTGAACCAACAGGGATTCATTGTACCATACAAAAAAGCACTTTATTCAGTATGTGGGCACTGCTGTGAGCTTAATCCCGAATAAACCAGTACTTTCTTTCCTGTTTTACAAAGAGTTATCAAAACCTACAGTGGCTTGTTTCAGTCCTGCCTGTTTAAAGGAGCAATATCCCCATCGCGAACCCAGAATCAGAGCTGGGTCTTACCTATTAGGTCTCTCCAGCACAGCTCACTGGTTATTTACTTGTCTTGAGTATACTTAGCATTGATTTTCAGCTGATTACTAGCTTCTCTCCAAGACATCTCATTTGGAAGCTGTAAGATAAGCCTGAGGGACCCGTCCATTAAATGCTGTTCTCAGCTTTCAAAATAAAGAGATAGGCTAGAGACCCCATCCTGCCCGCCCAAATCCCCATTTCCCACAGATGGCACGTTATCTCAGCCCACCGCGGCTGTCACCTCACTGAAAGCAACCCCCTCAACACTCAGACAGACAGCTGTCTGTCCCAATTACACAGTACCTCTTTGTTCATAGCTCTTTTGATTTTTTTTCAGGCCATTCTTCCCCTTTGAGAGGGGTCAGCCCTCCTCCACTCTACTCAAGGGATCTCCTCTGAGTTTTCCTCATCCCGCAGTGCTATATTTAGCTTTACACACAGGCAGACAGGGAGGCAGTGGATGTTGTTAGGACCACCTGAGTTTAGAGTCTGGCCTAAGCACAACATAGCAGACACGGTCGATGGACATCACATTGGTCTTAGGTCATTTAACAGCTGGTACTTTCCTTCTGTCCCTGAACTGCTCCCACCTCACTCAGTATGAGAGCCTGAAGTTTTGCCACAGTCACCCACACCAGATGCCCAGCAAAAGAGAAGCCCATAAACACACTTGGATGACACCACCCCCCCCCGTCCTACCCACGCACCCATTTTACACCGCCCTACAACCATAATCTGGCAAATTAGTGCTTTTTCATCCCTCCCATCCAAAAAAGCAGCTGTCAACTGAACCGATAGGCTTAAGGAAAAACAGTGAAAGCTCCTCTGAGGATTATAGCCACAGAAAGATCACATTGTGCAATTTTAGGACCCTGTTCCATCTTAATATAGGGAAGGGGACAGGGAGAAGGACCCAACCACCGCACAGCCAAGGGCTTTTTCTGCTGGATTGAAGTCTCTCTCCCCTCCCCAGTACCCTGACTCCCCCAAAACGAGTAGCGCTGGCTGTACAGAACTGGGTAGCTAGGAGGGAGAAAAACACCAGGAGGAATGAGACCATCCTGCTGGGGCTGGCAAGAAGACGGATGGATGGATGGATGGATGAACAGACAGACGCACACTCGAGCACGACGCGGACCGTACCTGCAAGCGGCCGCAGGCGCGCCTGGCCC
>NW_009637709.1:0-16187 GCF_000690535.1 Cariama cristata | reverse complement strand
TCTGTCCAGCCTGGCAGGGTCCCTCTCCATGGCAGCACAACCCTCTGCCTCATCAGCCATTCCTCCCAGTTTTTTTATCATCTACAAACTTGCCGAGGGTGCCCTCTGCCCCACCGTCCAGGTCATTAATGAAGATGTTGAACAGTACCGGCCCCAGTATTGACCCCTGGGCTATACCACTAGTGACTGGCCTCCCAGGACCTTGTACCACAACCCTCTGGGCCCCGCCATTCAGACACTTCATGACTCACTTATCTAATCGAGTCCCTGTCAGCTTGTCTATGAGGATGTTATGGGAGACCATAAGCTTACGAAGATCAAGCTAAACAACATCCACTGCTCTCCCCTTGTCCACCAAGCTAGCCACTTCATTACAGAAGGCAGTAAGGCTGGTCAAGCATGATTTCCCCTTGGTAAATCCATGCCGACTACTCCTAATCACCTCCTTGTCCTTCACGTGTTTGGAAATGCTCTCCAGGTGGATTTTCTTCATCACCTTCCGGGAGACTGAGGTGAGGCTGATCAACCTGTAGTTCCCTGGATCTTCCTTCCTGCCTGCAGAGATGACGTCAGTCTGTTCAGAATGGCACATTTTCCTTCTGTACCTCTCAGGCTAGAGAGGATAGGGAAGGACTGGACAAGAGTGATAAATTCTCTTTCCCTTTTTTTTTCCCTGTGCTATAAAATGCTGCTTGAACTGTTCCCTGGAAATGCTGTTCCTTTTTAAAAATCAGCTGTTTTCCTCTCTGTTTCTTCTTGTCCCTGTCAAAAAATGGACATCTAAAGTCCATTGGTCATCGATTACACTCAGTGAAAAACAAGGAAAATGTGCACCAAGTCTTCAAGGAAGTCAGTCTTCCACCGCAGGAAAATTCAACACCTTCTTAAGGAAAGGAGAGGAATCATGTCTTCGTATTATGAAGAGACTACATACAGGGGGAAGACCCAACTCCTAAGGCAAATGCACACTGGATAAAAGGCCCAGCTGCCGTTGTACTCCTGATTTCAGATGGTTTGAATTCCACCTAACTCCCTGCACTTACTTGTGGCTGGCCGTAGTCCTGCAGATGCAATTAGGTTTCAGAAAAAGCCCAGCTCCAAACATCCTAGCTTCACAGGATTGGGCTGGGCACGATGCTGGGACCAAGAACAAGCCAGCAACGCAATCCTCAGCCTCTCTGGTGGCTAGATCCTCCGAGGGTTTCCAGTCCTGTCGTCAGTCTCATGGGTCACCGTGAAACTGCCCAAGAGCTGCCTCCATCTCAGGACTAACAAGCTGGACTCCCCTTCGGTAACACAACCGTGCTGGAGTGTACCAGCAAAGATGGAAGAGCCTGGGTCAAGCCAGCAAGTTCAAAGTGGTTTAATAGGGAATCACCCGCTCCAAGGAAGGGGCAGGCAGAAGTGGGTGCCCACCAGTCAAGAGATGACAGATACAATTTTCCTCACTCGTGCCCTGAGGGCAATGAAGGAACCATAACATAAGACAGGACTCGTTTTGCTCTCCATGTACCCACAGGCCAGCTGGCACCACTAAGCATTTTCTGATCGTGTGGTAGAAGACTGTAGTTTACCTGGCCACAGAACAATTTTATAACCCAGGAATCAATCCATGCAAGTGCTTTATATGATCTTTTTCTACTGTCCTGCTTTAATTGATGTAATAAATACGGCTCTGGTTTTATTACCAATACTTAATTCTTCTGTAACATTTGGAGAGAATTAAATTTTCCTCAGACAGAGCTACCTGCACAAACATAAATCCAGCATGATCTCCAATATTGACAAGAATCTTCTCTAAAGGAAAGCCTCATGTTCTGAGCATTAGTGATACATTTCCACAAAAAAACACTGGCACAACAAGGGAAGAACTGAATGTCACCGGCTCTTGAATTCTGACCCCAGTTTGGTAACCATCTTACTGCCTGAACTTCAGCAAGTCATGTATTTTGCTGCTTCAGCTCCCTCATTTGCCAAATGAGAACTAATAAAGACTTCACATGCATTATGCTAACGTTTTGACCTTCAAAACACTTTAGACATGTAAAATAAGACAAAAATGTTGAGTAATGCTAATAAACCTCTAGGTCAAGATGACTGTTTTCCTTTATAGTTTAAAGAAGAATAGATGCCCACTAGAAAAAACAAACAAACAAACAAAACAAAACCCACAACTCCACCCTCCTAAAAAAGGCCAAATACACAATCAACAGATCGCAGATGTAACAGACAAGCATGGGTGAAAAATATGTGTGAGAATGACCCTAAAACATCCAAGGAGGAAGCCACAGAATGAGTAGAACAGTAGGAAAAGGCTGGTCTTTTGGGGGTTGCTTTCTGGTTGATTTGTTGCCATTACACCACACAAGATAAACAAAAACGAGAGTCCTAGCTCACTGTAAAACGGCAATTGGTTATTTATTTCCTGACTGTCACTTATTTACTTACAATAGACTTTGTTATCACGTGTTGCAAAAAAACCACCACGCACAAGACATTGCAAATAAACTGTTTTCTAAGTTGAAGCATAATCTTTAATGCTAAGCCTACTTCACCATTCACTCTCTTGACTATTCCTGACTCTACTGTACCGCACATTATCACTTGCCTGTATCCAGCTGCTCTTTCACAATTCTATTAATGACTGCAAAGTAAGGGTTACCCTTTCCCACCGTGCCTGTACAACACTCCGTACAGTGGTGGTGTGCCGGGTGTGCTTGGGACAGACTTACCTGCCTTCCCAACAGCTCGTACAGTGCTGTGCTTTGCGTCTGTGGTTAAAACAGTGTCGATAGCACATCGATCTTTTGGCTGCTGCTGAACAATGCTTGCTTTCTTTCTCTCTGGTCCAAAGCAAGTAGGCTTGCAAGTGGGCAAAACGTTGGGAAGGGACACAGCCAGCTCCAACTGACTAAAGGGATATTCCAGACCATATGATGTCGTGTTCAGGGATAAAAGCTCAAGAAAAGGAGGTATAAGGGGAAACGCTCGAGGCTATGGTGTTCATCTTCCCAAGCAACCGTTACCCATGCTGAGGCCCTCCTTTCCAGGAAGTGGCTGAACACTTGCCTGCTGATGGGGAGCAGTGAATGAATTCCTCTTTTTGCTTTGCTTGTGTGTGCAGCTTTTGCTTTCCTTATAAAACAGTCATTCTCTCGAACCATGGGTCTTTTCGCCTTCCTTCTATTTTCTCTCCATCCGGCTGGGTGGGTGTTTGGCTGCTGACTGGGGTCAACCCACTGCAAGTGGCCTGCTCTTTGCCTGGGACTTCTTGCTGCTGCTGCAGTAGTACAAAGAACGCTATTAAAAACCTTCACTGCAGAAAGGAACTGAACTTGGCATTTGCAAAAAACCACGATCATATACCGAACTGACGGGCTGAAACTGCTGTCTTACGGTATAACTTTTAACTATGGATAGTAATTTTCTTTTTCTATATAGAAATAAGACGTGAAATGCCAGCTAAACTGCAGGGAGGAAAGATAATGTCAATAAGAAGTAAAATTGCCTCGAGGTGCCCAGTTCTGGAGAAACACTATAACTCTTATCTCAAAGATTTACCATAATACTGCAACACACACATTGTCATGTATAATTCACCCAGCACCGCATTATCTTTTCATTGAATTATTTTGCCATGCAAGGTACAACCACATTCTTGCTCTTCTCAGAAAATTTTCTTTTCTTTCTTGACTGTACTCCCCTCTGCTACAATCTCCTGTAAGAAGTTGTACTGTGACTTTTTGTCTCCAGTGTTTCCTTTCCTTTTTTTCCTGCTCTTCATTCCCCTCTACATTACACTCTGTATTTCTTCTCCTGTATATCTCTCATTCTCTCCCATCCAAATTTCCCTCTACACATGCGAACACATCATAACTCCCTCTTTTAATGTTTCCTAGCTGTCTTCCCCACTCGCTTGCATCAGGACATGCATTGCGATTAGCTAACTAAAAATTAGCACTATTCAGGGGAAAAACGTCAGGAGACAGGACTCAGCCTAATATTACACCTGTATAAAGACTGGAGGCAGCAGCTCTGGTTTACCAGTCTCCAGTTGGTAGTTGGCAATACCTGAAAGTGCTTTTCCTTTCTATCCTTCTCTGACAATTTAACCTGCTAGAAGACAAAAACAGCTTTTTTTTTTTTCTTCTTCTTCTTCCCCCCTGGATGCTGTAAAACACCATTGAGAGGAGAGCTTCTCCATTGCACTTGCTGGAGCACTGATGAACCTTTGTACTGCTTTAATGTCCCTCCTCCTGAGTCTGGAAAGAGGAGCCTGAGAACTCTCCATGAAATAATTGACGAAAACTAGTTGATTTCCACTCTCTTAAAACTTACTCAAGTTCTAGTGCAAGCAATAGTACAGAAACTCTGTCTACAGATTTGGAGCAAGGGACAGCACTGACTCATATCCAGTTTTATCACAGCCTTTTTTTTAAAAAAAAAAAACAATATAGAAAGAGCTAAATGCTTTTTGTATTTGAACGAAAAAAAGTCAAAGTTTCCAGCTTGTGACACCAGCCAAGAGAGTAAGTGGAATTTTCCATCCCTAAACGAGCCCGTCGGGATAACCATGCCCTGGAGAAATGTCACTGACTGCAGCTGTACATTTCCGAATGTTACACCTCAACACAGCGAAGCAACACCCACATATTATTATTAAGTACATATTTCTAGACAGAATAAAACAATTTTTTTTAACAGCTTCCCAAAACAGAAAGATGAGTGAAGCACAGGCCAAGGTTACAATCGTAGTTCATGCAAGACTGGTTCAGCTAATTTAAGCAACAACGTTGACTGCTGCGGTAATCGAGATATCCTTCTTCCCAGGGTGGTGTTGGAAATGTGAGCTGTAACAGCCAAACCCCTACTAGAAAAAGAAGATAAAAAAACCCAGTCCATTTAAAATTTCACTAATGACAGATGAAATCAGCCGCCTTCAAACGCATGGTTCTGTGAAGCAGTCACTTCTTTGGTTGCACAATAACCTCTCAGCCTCTGCGTCTGGGCAGATTTCCTTCTTGTCTGGTGGCTTTGCTAAAATAAGGAGGCTGCCTGGCCTCTGATAAGTGACTTCTCTTATGCATCACCATCCGCAGGCTATTTATTGAAGATAAAAAACGGTGGGAGGGTGAGAAAAGGCAAAATAATCTTATTCAGACCCTCTACGACTCAGATAAGAGGACAGTCCTAAGTACAAGCAAGTGGTATTCTTTATCTATTAATAAGAATTTATCTATCTGCTCAGGCACAGGCCTCACTGGTAGAAAAGGATGTGGGGTAATCACAGAACCAGCATGTGAATGTCATTATTAAAGAGCCCTTCTTACAGGGTGTTAGGCATGATCATTAGAAAGGCAATTCTTTGTAACGACTAGCTATAATTAAGCCCTGCCTACCACTGATGACAGCGTATGCAATACTCAACCCCATCGCCGCCAGCTTAACTACCTCCCTGCCTCAAACCCCACCGCTCCACGCTGAAAGACATCACCCAATCCCGTACGTTGTTAATCGAAAGCCGAGGACTTTGCAGTTATATGGCAAACAATATGCTATATTCTCATCAGGCAGTGAATTAATGAAAGAAACCCCACCATACAAGTTTGTTACCAACAACAACCTCATAATTTTTTTCCTTTTCTCTCCAATCCAACAGATTTGTTTAAAAATCAGCTTCAGGTTGAAACATTTCAACTGTAAAACATCAACAGTAAGTTTTTCCAATCTACATAAAAGACGCACACACCCCACTCAAAATACTGCAGCAATGTAAGTGATAATTGAGTAACACTGCACAAGTGCCGTATTTCAGTTACAAACAATTCCCAAACGACATAAAACTCATTGCAAAACAGTATTAATGGCACAGCTGACTGTTAGCATGTCTGCAAAGGAGAGGAACAGAATTTTTAAATACAGCAAATGCTCTAGCAGGGTTTTAACTCGGGGAAACACAGCTGCTTTCCTTCTAACTCTCAAAGAGGTACATATGTCTTTTCTAGACACCTGCAATGACTGAAGCTGCTACTCTGGGCAATGCCAGGAGACCCCCATACTTTGCGAGCACGTAGCTTGTCCATCTGTTAATAAGAAATTACTTTTTTGTGCAGGCAACAGCCCCCACATAACAGCTAGGTTGTCACCCAATCCCGTGGTCTCTCCCATCTCAAATCAAGTCATAATCCCCAAATCATAGATGAACCTGCTGTTTCAGGTAAGAGCATCCTCTAGAGTTGGTTTTCTCTGCAGATGCACAGATACAACTGCTGGCTCAGCCTCTGCTCTCTGCCCTCCTCCCAGGTCAGGTACCGGCTGTGGTCCTCGTTGGGAACCTGTGTCCCACGTCACCAAGCCAATTGCCCATTTCAAAAAATACTGCAAAATTTTATTGAATTACTGAAAAAATGCAGCAATCAGGCAGTATTTTTTGAAATGGGCAATTGGTTCGGTGATATGGGACACAGGCACGCATGTGGCTCCTGCCGTAATTCATTCTGTTGTAGAAGACCATCTATTTTGCATGGTAGGGAGAATTCCTAAATCACAGCTCAGAAGATCATAGGAAGTAAAAAACATTGGAAGAGACTTGAATCTCTGGAGTTCTCTAGTAAAAAGTGGAGGATCTGGTGATAGCAACCAAAAAGGTAGGGATTAATATAACCAAATCTCTACAGATTCAGAAATTGCACAGCAAGCTGTGATTGTTACTTCTTTCTTCTGCAAGGCAAGCACTTCCAACATCCAGATCCTCCTGGAGAGCCACATTAACTGTTCTCTCGGCCTGATAAACCCAAGAGTCAGAATGACAGGAGAAGACAATTCACAGTGTGGGTAGGTTTGTGTAAATGGAGAAAGACTGCCTCGAGCACACAAGGTGCTTCTGAGGCAAGAAAAAGAAAAGGACTGGGAGGAAAACAGAACTGTAGGCCAACAAAAGTGGGTTTGGTAGAACCTAAAAATTAAGAGGTTTGAGCTCTCTTAAGGAATGGCAGAAAAGTGGCTCCTGATGGCAGAAAGGAATGCAACAATGACGTACAGGAATATACATGCCCTTGGATGTACAAAGACACCTCAGGTATGTAAACGTTGCTGTAGAACTCTGTCCTTGGAGGCTGTTGCTGCAGAGTTCACCAGCCCTGGGTCTGGAGAGGGAGCCTTCCTTGGGGGCAGGAGACTGCCCACCTCACCCGCCGTACTTCCTTTTAGTCATCTGGGAAGAAGAGCTCCTTGTAGGAGCAAGGCATCTCTGAAACATTCTCAGATACAGCTTGGTTGTATTGTTTGCCCTTTAAATAGTCAATAAAGTCCTATATTGTCAGTAATACACAATATAGAATAAGCTTAATCCTTACTTGTGAGCCATAGAGCTCTTGTAGACAAAGTTCATGGCTGTCTAAAAATGGATTTACCAGCCATGCATGGCAATACCACCTACAGAGAAGGAGCCCACGCTGGCTGACCAGCCAAGCCTGGCTCAGCCTGGCTGGCTGCTTGAAGCTCAGGGTACACAGTGTTTATCATTAACAAACACCCACAAACTCTGCAGAGCAAGCTGCAAAGTTTCCCCCTTGGCCTGGATAGCCAATACATATCTAACAGCATACAGCTACTTAAAATTTAATAGGAACATATAACACAAACCCAGTACCTCATGGCAACAATCATTCTAGTAACCTATCAAACCAGACGCACAAAAAATTAAAAAGCATATGCAATCTCATCTTCCTGAAAGTTGTTACCGAGATAAGGAATACCCTGCAAACCCCTCAGTGAAGTCTCAGTGCCTATGCCTGCTAACCCTCAACAAGCAATCTGTTCATCACTCGCCCTTACAGATGCTGCTCGCAACACAACCCGTTCTCACTGTCTGAGGCATTTATTGCTTGATTGATTCAAATCTTCAGTTAACACCTGCCGTATTCTCTCCCTGCCCCAGAAAACACCACATCGACATCTGGCAGTTGCACAGACAGCAGTAAAAAAAAGTTCCTGTCATCTCCAGCAAAGGCTTTGTTAGTCACGGCAAGGGAGCCTTGAGCAAGGTCTCCTCAAATAGGAGGACTTGTTTACACCACCGAAGTCCACGCTGTTAGCTGTGCTGGCACATCATAATTTTTTAATCAGGAAAAAACAGGTAAGAGTTCCTGAAAATGCTAACATCATGACAATTTCCAGACCAACCGGCATCATCACAACCTGGCTGCTGGAGCAGCACACAAAAGAACAATCTTTTCAAAGTGCAAACACTTGATGCTTGGGCAAGGTGCCAGAGAAGTGAAGGGCAATAAATGAGGGGGGAAACAGGAGAATAGATGAGATTCCCCAGGGGCACTGTCAGATCTGACAGCTTTCAGTGACTGCCTGGAGACTGGCAGGCCTCTCAACGCACTGGGACAGCACTCCTGTGTCTACCAGCAAGCTTCACTCAAGCAATCTACAGAAGGCTCAATTAGGCAGCAGGTGACAAGCAGCAACCGGGGACGCTGTTTTTCCCAAACAGATAACAGAGCTCTTGAAGTGGCCTTCCCAGAGCATGATTACAGACTTGGAGGAAGGCATGCCAAGTCATTCTGTAGCTGCTGCTGGTCACCTCAGGTTAACAGCACACTTCTCTCCTAGCAGTCAGGACTGGTTTCTTCAACTCACTAATGGCATTTTAAAAAAAAAAACAAACAAAAAACCAAAAAAACCCCCACAGAATATAACAAACCTCCAAAGACATTCTAAGAAAACTCGCCCTTCAAGCAGCTTCTCAATCTTGTCATCATCGCATCTCCATTTTCCTTAAGGGAAGCTGTGAGCGGGAGAGGAAGCTGTAAGCGTTGCAGCTGCCCCTATCGTTGCAAGAACAGCAGCCAAATTTGCTTTGGCTTTGAAAGTTGCACTCACCTAGCTCTGACCAGCCAGCCACAGCTCTGCTTGCCATTACATTCATCAAATTACCAGCATCACACTGCAGGGAGTTGTTTCAGCCGTGATGATCCCTTAAGAATCTGAGTTATGCAAAAAAGAGGAAGCTCACAGGTGGGTCAAAAGAAATCACAGCCATTTTAGAGTTTCATCTCTTTGTACAGAAAGTAGCAATTTCTGGCTGCTGTATACTTTACATCTCACCACAAAATAGGAGGACAAGGCCGCCGCGCCCATGGCGTGATGATAGCGCGAAGGAGACAACTCAGCCGCCGCACTGAGCGAATACCTCACAAGGACTCCCCAGGGAGGGGAGCGGAGGAAACACTTACTCATAGTAAGTAAACACTGTCTGGCTTTGGGGGACAATATTCCATTACCCCAGTGATGTGGAGCAGGTACCGGTCAGGTATACTGCCCTCGCTGAGGTACAGTCATGGCTTTTACTGCATCACGATGAGACACAACAAATTGTTCCAGCATCTACAGCCCTGGAACCCCGTGAAGGATGCTTGGCAAGACGCTCTTTATCATTTATAGGCTCCGAGCAGATGGAGACCACACTTGGAAAGAACTGATCCCCTGGTTTCTGTTTCTCTGTGGCAGGAGGGGAGGGTGTTCAAAGGGACAACATCTCCAAAGAAAGAGGAGACAGGGAATACACCACACTTGCATGTCTTAAAGGAAAGACACAGAACCATAAGAATCCATGCTTTTCACCACATCTTATTATCCACAGACA
Organism: Cariama cristata; assembly: GCF_000690535.1. Classification (NCBI taxonomy): domain Eukaryota; kingdom Metazoa; phylum Chordata; class Aves; order Cariamiformes; family Cariamidae; genus Cariama; species Cariama cristata. The sequence goes on along the minus strand of NW_009637709.1, from coordinate 6,532 downwards.
GTATGTACACCCGATTAAGATTTTTTAAATGGCATTTGCAAATTTAACTTCCTGTAAAACAAATGCGCCAGGAAACCACTGCCAATACTTCACTCTGCTCTTTCAAGCATACTAAACACGTCTCAGGTGATGTGGTAAATTTCTAGGCTTCATTTCCTTTTTTTTTTTGGTGTTGTTTCAGAAAATGTATTCGTTAACTCTTGTTCAATCACCTCTATACAAAGAGCGCTACATGCACTCAGGTTGCTAACGAATGTACTGCAACAAATCCTAATGGATGGGTCAAATGAGCGATGAAAGGTCGCTCCAACTTTGTGCTTTTAGGAAGCCTCTTTTAGGATACAAATAAAACATTCACTGCCACATTCAGAACAGAGATTCCCTAGTGTTTAACAATGACTGCAATTGTCGTTTTACAAAATGTACTGGAGTTGATTTTTTAGCCTTCTAGAGCAGTTTCAACATCAGAAAAATTACTAGTTTCTTTTTTGCTGAAAGAGAGAGAAATTCAAACAGATGGTACAAAACCTTCCTCTGCCTAAGAGAAAAAGGACTAAATTCTCAGCCTGTGGTTTGAAGCACATGGAACCACTTCCTGCCCTTATACGCCAGACACTTGCTCTGGCTGTCAGTAGTCTCTATGGCTGCACTGTTCTCTTAACTCCTACAGAAAAAAAGAAAACCAAAGGAGAGCTGAAGTAAAGCTACATTAGTTCCCTAGTTTGGTTTACTGCGTAACCTTGTGAACAGCTGCATCACTGCAGCTGAGAACGGCTGCGCGGAGGTGAGAGGGAAAGGGAAAATTCCTTGAACTGGTGTTGCTTGTGAAGTTTTGCCTCATCAAATAAAACTGTGTCAGCCTACCACCAAGCACAGAGAACAGACTGTTTGCTCCCAGCTCTTACGCAAATACCTGGACAGAAATTGTAAAATGACCATCCAGAGCAGAGGCGTGGAAAAAATACAACTGGGCAAGCCAGCCCGTTTCAGTGATCTGAGAGTGGAAAGAACAGGACTTCCCAGACCTATTGGTTTTAATTACTAGGCCTGGACATTCCTCCCTCAAGTGCTCCTGCTTCCTTTGGAGCCATCTGAGACTTAGATAATTTTTTTCTCTCTTGGACAGCATGCCAAGGAAGGTCCTTTTACTGCAGCTTCTAGCAGAACAATGAAAATAATTACCAGCTACAACACACAGTCCTGACCTTGGCCTGAAAATAACTTTGCTGCTAAAAGACATGGCCCATTTCTTACTGCTTAGCCAGTAGTTTATCACATACTTGCTGACTGAAGACACCTGCACATCCTTGGGGTAGTTTTCCTCAATAATTATTTTCTTTGCAAACATAAAATGCCTCCTGCATGCCTCAAAAATAAGGCTTTTTGTATAACACATCATGACATCACTGATAGCTACCACCGCATTAGTTTTCAGGTTTTCTGTTACCAGCCAGATGAAATGTCAAGCCCAACACAGAACTGTCTGAATCTAAGCTTTGTAGGTCAGCACCTGGCAACTTTCACCAAGCTTGTTACTTCTGGCCATTATTTTCCTGCGGAAGAACTATAGACAGAGAGGCAGTAGGGAAAAGTTGAAAGTGTAGGCTACACAGGACTCGGAGACGGGCTTACAGTTTCAGCATCTCTGCATGTCACCAGAATTCTCTTCTGACTGAGCAGCGTTATTGCCATACAGGCAAAATCATATGTCATGACACGCTGCTCCAAAGAATTAGATGTTTTACTTCAATCACCTCCATGGACAGAAAGACGTTTCAGGCTCAAGATCAAGTTAGAAGATTGAGTAGCTCTCAAATCATTCCAAGCATCATTCGCTTTTGTGAATTTCCTTTTCCTGTATCAATGGTTTTAATTAGGAATTGTTTTCTTCCACTAACAGATTTTGCTTTCTTTTCATATTTTAACAACTTTTGAATTTAGCTCCCCAGTAAATTTTTCTGATGTCATCCAACACATTCAGAAATTGATCTTGGCTCCAGCAACCTAACTACTAGCATTTTCTAGCTTTCAGTGTTAGGCACATTAATATTCTCTTGAATATTATTATTCAACCATACGTTAGTATACAAATAACCCACAGAGGTTTCAGCACACTTCAAAGTTACTCAGAATTACCAACTGTCTTGTTGGTCATTCACTTGCCAAGTATGTAATTGCTTTTGTCAAGGCATACTTTGGAAATTACAAAGATACTCAGCAGAAAAGCTTTATCTATTGCCTTAGCATTTTTAACAAGTTTAAATTATGGTAGGTCAACTTTTATCGAGTTTATCCTTTTTTACCTTGCAATTGTTTGTAAATTTTTTCTTCGGCCTTAAGAAGATAATTTTGATTTTCTTCTGTTCTGTCTGGTGAAACTGCTCTTTCCTGGTTCATACTGAGCTGAAATAATCAGCACTGGTTTTAGCTTAAAACACCCTGTATCGTGAGGCTGTGCTTACCGTGCCAGAACTATTGTCCGCTCAGTAACAACAGCGTTATTGTGGGAATGATCGCCGTCAGTCTGACCTGTGGTCAAAGTTAGCTTGGTCCCACCTGAAGGAGGTGAAAGAGAGGCAAAAAAGGCCACAGGCCACCTCCGCACCTCTGAGGGTCCAGAAACAAGGACCTGTCCAAGAACAGTTGGAGAAGCCCAACACACCTACAGAAGGACGTGCTGTGCCGTGACAGCTCTCCTTCTACATGTGAGCTCTCAACACTTCTTTTCTCTCTTCAGTCTGTATCGGACACACTCCTGCAAATCTCTGCATCAGACGCTTTGGACAGGAGATACAGTCACAGACACTCTACCAGCCGATGCTGGGATACCTATACAGGCCCCACTGTCAAACACGGGCTGTGCTGAAAGCAGGACCTAGTCCGACCAGCGTCTCTGGCATCCTTCAGACTTCAGCTGTAAAAATATAACAGGCACGTAAGGGCTCCACAAGAAACTCAGCTGAATCAGACTTATTACAATCTATGAACACTGCCACTTGAGCCACCCTGGTGACAATACCGATGCAAATTCACACCGCCCTCAAAAGGCTTCCAAGAACCCATCTATCGAGAACTCGCCAAGCTAAGTTACACAGGTTCCTAGGATGCCTCACAACAAAACAAGCCAGCAGAAGCACGGACACAGAGCAAACGTGCTTCAAACAAATCAGCACAGTTAGCGTGGCACACTGAAAATTGGCTAAAATTCTAGTTATTTAGCTTCTCTGGTATAAACGTATTGTGCACACTGATACACACCCACTTACTTAGGACACTGCTGCTATAGAACCAAGGTGGCCACAATGGGATCCTGCATGTATCCCCATGAATATAACAGATCTTGGCAAAACTATAAATACAAAAAAAAAAAGGGGGGGGGGGAAAGAAAAAGCAAAGCAAAAGCTATATTAACCACTGTCAAGTTAAACCAGCTGAAGTGGGTTAGATGTTGAAGATATTTCATAACTTCCTGTCAAAATCAGAGCATCAATTCGGGCTGGATTTTGAAAACAGAGCCTCTACTAATGTTAGAAATATGCATGAAAAGCAGCTTTCAAGCTGTCTTACTGCCATGTAAAATACACAAGTCACAGAACTGTGTTTTCTCCTCCCTTTTATTTTCAAAATATTTACAGACCATTCTCTAAGCATTAGAAAGCCAGGAACTCAAAACATGAAATGCATTATGTTTTCAAGGCTATCATCATTCTGCAAGGTTAAAGAAATTTTCCAGGAAAAAAGTAAAGGAATTTGTGTAGGCTTACAGGCAAGAAACACATTTTCATTTCCTAATTTCCTTCTATGCTAGACACCACAGGACTCAGAATTTGAAGAGAAAGCACCGGCAACATTTAGACATTAGCAACAATTCAGTAATCATCAGATTGCTGCACAGTCTCTTCATCTTGTCCAAGATTACTGAGTTTTAGTCCTTGTGTTACTATCTTTCTTACAGAAGAACAGCTGTAACATTACCTTCCATTTCCTTCGTATAATTTCCATAGCATATTGTTGTCATCTATTAGAATTATTTCCTGCATATATACATACAATTTTATTTTTTTTTTTACTTTGCAAGCGGTGCAAACAATAAAAGATTAAATATTTCTTTCTTGTTCTCTCTTATAACCTTTACTTCTTGGTGAAAGGAATTGAGGAAGAAAGAGAAAACAGAAACAGCAATGATCCCTCTCTGTAACCACAACCATTCAGACTCCCAGAACGCAATTTAGTGTGATATATGTCTAACCAAGAAGACCTTACCTTTGTCCTCTGCCAGCATAATGGTTCTCCTTCTTAGTAAGACTGCAGTCCCACCAGCCACATTAACACTAATGCAGGAATGTTTGTAGATCGAGCCTAAAGAATTCTTTTCAAAGAAAGATACTGCAAACATTTCTTACTAGAAGAACTGAATGCTAATACAAACGGAGCCATGGATACAGTAGAAATACTGTCTGAGAAGAGATAAGAGTGTCGCGAAAATATTTAGCCCTCTGTATTTTATTGGGTGCAGAAGTTAATCTAAAACTAACCTATCCTGGTTATTTCTACACACTGCAGGCACAAACGTTTAGTTTTCTTGGGGAATTATTTGAGATGAATTGAGATGAAGACACTATCGTGATGCCATACTGAAAGAAGATCATTTGCCCAAAGTTCCTTGGATACCTGAGGTAACTCCTACTGATGTTATTTACGGGCAAGCTGGAAAGCAGAAAAATGCAAGAAGGTGAAGCTGAAAGAGTGCTAAGGAGGACTAATTTACATTATTTTAACTTCTGTTAAAGTCACTGCAGAAAGCCACTAGCTTAAGTTCTGATGAATTTGATGTTGGACAGCATTGATAAAATATTACTTTATGTAAGGTATGTGAATTATTACATGAAATTACACAGATTTACATACATTACATAAAAATATGTAAAGTATACACACACACACTTTATATGTGCACCAACAACTGAAATTTCAGCACCAATAAGCATGCCCGTGCTAGCTGTAAGTCACACACCATAGCTGAAGTGACACCGCAGCGGGACGGCGAGCAGAGAGGACCAGGCATTTCTAGTCCATAAAAAGAACGGTTCTTTGGATGGTAGTGAAAGCAAAAGGCTAAACAGACTTTGAGCTAATCAGCAAAGCCCAAGTCTACCATTTTAGGACTACAGGTTCATTTGCAAAGGAGACACACGCTCAGAAGAATGTCATTTGTCTCCTGAAAGGATACTCCAGATCCACGCGATGGTTTGGGAACAACCCAAGGCAAGAGAAGGCAGCAGACAACTGTTTGTACTCCTACCGAACAAAATTCACAGCGAGGGATGACTCCGAGGTCTCAGGGGTGCAGTACAAGTGCTCGGCGGGTGCAGGTATCTTGGTACTGAGGCTCATTTCTAAGGGTAGCTGATGGCTATTAATGAACTGGAAGAAACTGGGCAGTTTTTAAAGAGAAACTTTAGGATTTGGTATTACTCTCCAGGAACCTAGAATAAAATTATTAACTTCTATGTCAACTTAGGGCTCTGGATGCTAATAACTTACACAAGTTTAAAAAAATGACTAGACAAATAAAGGCAGGGGAAAAAAAAGGCATTAGGTTTTATAGAACATGAAGGCAACAACTCCAGCATAAAATGTTGTCAAGGTACAAGTTTTTGCAGGATGAGAACGTATGTGAGGAGGTATCACTCCATATTGTCTTCCATGCCCTTTCCTAGCCATTATTTACCACCATTAAGCTGACAAATCGCTCTACAAATTATGTGCCACGGAAATGAGAAAGAGCTTATCCATCTGTTAATCCTCTCCGCATCTGGATGGAACAAAGTTTCCTGCGCTCAGTCAAGTTAAGGCATCAGCTCAAATCCCTGCAGCGTTCCACTATCGATTTCTTTTGAATTTCTGCTTTCCAGCCGTACATCTCCCATATGTCTCCCTGGGTCACTGCCTGGGGGTCTCTCAGAGATGGCACTGGGCTCGTCTCAGCCGTCGTGCCCACCTTTACCAGACCACTGTCGGGGCTGGCGCTTGGCCCCGCTTTCTCCCCAAAACCCACCCACGCTAAGGAGCGAGGTGTTCCACTGGAGCACGATGTGCCTTCACATCACGGTGTTACCATTATTATTAAAGGTAAAAAGTTGTTAATACTAATCCTGACCATTAGCTACGCAGTACTTCCAGCAAGTAGTGTTACTCTGGGCTCACACACGTCCCTCTGAACAGAAGCGTCCGTGATTGCCTTCGGAAAAGGCAAGAGCGGCTTCTGACAGACCCTAACGCCTCACTTTTCCAGAGGAACCAGGACCTTCCTTCTTCCCGCCAGCCGCCAGAGCTGAGCAGTCCGGTCCCAGCGGCCAAACCGGCAACGAGCGGCGGCCCCAGCACCCCCCGACCTCGGGCCCCGCCGCCAAAAGAAACACCCAGCAGGGTCCCACGGGTTCCCGGCCCTCGCCCCTTACCATCTGGGCCACCTTCAGCATGCCGGCGCAGGAGCGGAAATAGGCGCCGTCCATCAGCTCCCCGTCCGACC
>NW_009637708.1:3844-4668 GCF_000690535.1 Cariama cristata | reverse complement strand
GGAGACCACCACTGTACCCCGTATCGGACCCTGCCAGGGGGGAACAACTGCTCTCCCACAGCCCCCTGGCCTGGGGCATCTTTGCAGGCACTTGTAAACCTTGTCTAAGCAAGGGGCACAGATGTCAGATCCCACCTCAATGCTGGAGGGGGGCTGCCGGAGGCTTGCCGGGCCCCGGGCCCCCTCTGCCGGCTCCAGGAAAGCTCGCAAGCCAGCAAAAACTGCTGCAAGCCACCCTGGGTGAGCCCCATGGAGGGCACCCTTGGGTGCCCGAGGCACTCAGAGCATGAGGCAGCACGGGTCTCGGATGCCGTGGGGGCAGACGAGCATCCCTCCATCCAAGGGATGTGGTTTGGGAGCGAAATGTGTTACCTGGGGTCAGCACCAGCCATGTCTGTGGTGCAAAGCGGCAGCCCTGGATCGGAGCCGGGGGTCCTCAGCCAGGCCGGCTGGGTACCGCTGGGCTTTGTCCAGTGCCGGGGCAGAGCAGACAGCCCCCAGCTCTCTCTTCCTCTCCTTGGCTGGGTTGCGCGCTCGGCTGCCTCTGTAAACCGAGCTTGCGGCTTACAGCAGGGCTGGGCCACTTCTCTTCCCCCTGCACCCCCTACGTGATGTTTTCCCAGTGCTCCCTGTTCAAAGGACGCCCTGGGATTCCATTTCCCCCCGCTGCCCCATCCCCAGCTTGGTCTCAGCTGCCCACTCTGGGCCAGCTACTCCACAGCAGTGGTGAATGTGGTGTTGTGCGGTGTGAGCCAGGTGGGAGGATGAGGATGGAGGGGACTGAGAGCCTTGGTTGTGGGGCAGGTTTGGGGGCATGACTCAGG
>NW_009637708.1:1113-3813 GCF_000690535.1 Cariama cristata | reverse complement strand
CCCTCCCCTGCGGTCAGGCGAGCTGCTCTGCTGGCTCTTCCCACCCTTGCATCCTTGTGATGGGGTCTGCCTGGCACCAGGTGCCAGGCAGTGCTGGGGCACTCCTGGTTGTTTTGGGGTGTTACTGCAGTGCTTTCCCCCTCGGCAGCCTGGGCTCAGGGTTCAGCCCCAGCCATGCTGCTGCTCCTGCTGCTCCTGGAGGCCACCCTGCTGCGGCTGGCCAGCGGTTCCCACCACCCCTTCTACAATGGCTTCTACTACAACCACGTCATGAACGACAAGGGCAGCGAGCAGGGCAAAGGTATATTGGGGACTGGCAGGGCTGGCAGGTTGGTGCAAGGGGCTGAAGTCTACCCCCTGCCTCTGAATGAGGCTGGGATCCATCTCTTGGGGGGGTTGTGGGGCCCAGAGGAGCAGGTGGGGATGCTCGGGGGGATGCTCATGGAGTGCTCAGGCAGAAGAGGAGGTGGCTAGAGGGAGGGAGCGGAGCAGTTGCAGGGAGTTTTGGGTCTGCTGCCTAGCCCTGGATCCCGACCTGCCCATCACACCTTCCTTCCCTCTCCCCAGTGGTTTACTTCAACGGAGGCAGACTGGTGGTGGAGACCCCCAAAGATCCCATCTACTACTAACGTCACCCTGCCCTGCCACTACCGCTATGAGCCCGATGTGGAAGCCAAGCACAAGATCCGCATCAAGTGGTCCAAGCTGCGGGATGACTACACCAAGGAGCAGGATGTGCTGGTGGCCATCGGCAAGATAGCCATGGCCTTTGGGGACTTCCAGGGCCGCGCTCACCTCCACCAGAGCGGCCGGCACGAGGCCTCGCTGGTCGTCAGTGATGTGCGCTTGCAGGATGATGGCAAATACCGCTGCGAGGTCATCGATGGGCTGGAGGATGAGAGTGATGTGGTGGACCTCCGGCTGCAAGGTGGGGACACGATGGGGACTGCATGACCCCCCTGTGCTGTGCCCGTGAGCCTGGCCTTCCCATGGTACACCCTGCTTGGGGGAGGTAGCAAGGCAGGGGAGTCAGGGAGCCCAATTGTGGGCATAAAGGAGCTGGGGTTCTTGGTATGACAGGGTGGTGGCTTGGGGCTGTCTGGGGGATCTCAGAAGCGGGTGAGTCCAGAGCAGTCTGCCCAGCTGGGATGCTGGGGGTGCTACTGTGGAGTCAGAGTTGGGGGTGACCCTGTGGCCGCAGCATTTCCTGCCTTTACCCACCCATCTTCCCACTGTGATGCATCATTTGCAGCCGCCCCCTCGCCTCCCAGCTCTGGGTGTCCATATGCATCTTGTGCTGAACCTTGGTGATTGGTCCAATCCCTCTTGCTCACTTGCCACGAGGGACCTGACTCAGCCTTGGCTCCACTGCCAATCTCAGAGCTGTGGAAATGTCCCCCTTGCTGTGGCCCTGCCCACCCCCTTGGCCCCCAGACCCTGCCTCCCACAGTTGCTTCTCCCCACTGGTCCTGGTGACTGTGGTCCATGGTGGTGGTACACATGCTCCTGTGGTCCCTCCATCCGCATGACAGTGCTCCATCCATCGCCATGGTAGTGGTCCATGTGTCCCTGGGATTGTGGCCCATACGTCCCTGTGATGTTTGTCCTTGTGTCCCTCTTCCCTCATCCATAGGGATGCCTGTGCCTCCCCATGACGATGGTCTGTCCATCCCCACGGGGGTGGTCCATGCCTCCCTGGGACCACCATCCATGTGTCCCCAGGACCGTGGTGGAGACGACCCTGTGGTGGTGGTCCCTGCATCCCTATTACCACAGTCTGTGCGTCCCTGTATGTGGAGGTGCTGTCCCCACGAGGGTGGTCCGTGTGTCCTCAGGACCAAGCCCCTCTGTGCCTGGGCCACCAGATGTCGCTGGCAACTCGCCGCTGGCACCTGCGTGCCGGGAACAGCCCCATCCCTGCAGGCCTGAGCCTTGGGCTGTGTCACCCTGGGGTGCTCCCTGTTCCGGAGTCTGAATGTGGGATGGGTTGGGGACCCCTGAAGCTCCTGCCAGGGCTGGACTTGGGGTGGGTGGGCTTCCCGTGGAGCTGGCTGAGTGCCCCGTCTGCCCCCAGGCATCGTGTTCCCCTACCAGCCTCCCCGTGGGCAGTACAGGCTCAACTTCCACGAAGCCGAACGAACGTGCCAGGAGCAAGGTGCCATCCTCGCCACCTTCAACCAGCTCTTCCAGGCCTGGAGCGAGGGGCTGGACTGGTGCAACGCAGGCTGGCTGGCCGATGGCACCGTGCAGTACCCCATCCGCCTGCCCCGCAAGCCCTGCGGTGGGCTGCACCTCGCCCCGGGCATCCGCAGCTATGGTCCACGCCACCGGCACCTGCACCGCTTTGATGCCTTCTGCTTCTCCTCCGCACTCAAAGGTGAGTGCTGGGCCAGGGGTTGGGGGGTGGGATCCTGGGGAAGATGCTGTGCCTCCTTGGTGGCATCCCTCCCCCTTAGGGCACAGGACTCAGCCTGGGTGGGGATGCTCCAGGGAGGGATGCTCCAGGCAGGGATTCTGCAGATGAGGATGCTCCAGGTGATGCTCAGCACTGATGCTCCCCTTTCACACTTCCCTCTTCCCTCCTAGGGGAGGTTTTCTACCTGGACCACCTGGCCGGGATGACACTGGAGGAGGCCAAGCAGAGCTGCCAGGATGCGGGGGCTGAGATCGCCCGGGTGGGGCAGCTCTACTCCGCCTGGA
>NW_009637708.1:0-1015 GCF_000690535.1 Cariama cristata | reverse complement strand
CTTTGGCTTCCCTATCAAGGGCAGGTTTGGTGGCTTCTGCTACAAGGAGAGATAAGGAGTCGGGAGGTCTCCTTCTTGGCCAGAGGATGTTTCCAGCCTGACGGTGCCTGGTGTTGGGCATTTCCCAGGGCTGTTTTGGGGGTGACTGGGGGGAGGCGGGATGGGGGGGAGGCTTTTTTTAATTTTATTTTGTTTCCTTCCTTTATATTTTCCACATCTTGCTGAGCAGCTGGCACGTGCAGCTGCTCGGGGCGGCTGCTGGCTGGGGGCGCGGGGGGACGGCGGGGTGCGTGAAGATGATCCCCATGGGCTGCTGCCACCTCACTTGGCCCCTGCCACCCTGTGGGTGGTGGCCCTTTCCTGAGGTGGCAGAATGTCATGGACACCCGCTTGCCCTTTCAGGCTGGTCCTGCCCCTGAGCTTGCAGGGTGGGAGCGAGGCAAGGTTGGATTTGGCCAGAGGCAGAGAGCGGGTGTCTGCGTTGCATCCCAACCCCTCTTCCAGCCCCATCCCTGTCCCACTGAAGGATGCCGTTGTGCCTGTCCCTGCAGGAGCACCAGTGCCTTATCTCCATGCACCCATTGCCCGGACTCCACTTGAACTCTGGTGCCTTCTTCTTCGAGCATTTGGTTATGAAAAGATGTATTTTCCTGGACCTCTTCTAATAAATCGGTGGAGAAAGCCCTGGAGCGATGTGGCTGTGTCCCCATCTCTGTGCCAGCACAAGAGAGGGGTCTACCATGGAGAGAGGATTTGGGGATCCCTGGCTGGACACCTGGGACTGTCTCATCCTTGGCTGAGCATCATCTCATCGCCGCTGGCTCAGCCCTGCACCCGCTTGAGCTCCTGCAAGGGTCTTGTGCTCCCTCATTAATGAGTGTTAATTAACCCCCTGGGTGTCAGAACTGAAAGGTGGAGGGTGAAGCAGTTCCTGCTGGCGATGAGTTTTAGGTGGGTTTTAGGTGAGAGCTGAACAGGGGAGGCAATGTCCGACCCCAGGGTCCTTCTTTGCTTG
>NW_009637707.1:1061-1430 GCF_000690535.1 Cariama cristata | reverse complement strand
TCGCTCGTCGCACCAAGGGGGCTGGAGGGTGCTGCTCTGATCCACCAAGAGCTGGTTGGACGAGTCAAATAGCCGTGGGGGCAGCGGTGGGTGTAGATGGGCCGGGCGGCTGTCAGGGCTTCAGGGGCAGCTGCTGGTGTCGGACGGGGCTCCCGAAGCTGCGCAGAGGCACCTGCGGAGAGAGGAGGCTGCTGAGGTCCCACCGAGGTTGTGGTGCCTGGTGGGTGCTAGGGCAGCGCTGGGCATGCCGTGGGGTACGGGCACCCGGCTGCACCTAGGAGCTGTGGGCGCAGAGAGCTCTGAGCAGGAAATGGGGCACCCTGCAGCCCTCAGCTGGGGCTCTGCTCGCCTGCATGTGGCTCCTACCCT
>NW_009637707.1:0-833 GCF_000690535.1 Cariama cristata | reverse complement strand
CAGAAAACGTATCCAAAATGCACAATGGCAATGTCGGGGTGCAGCTGGGACAGACTGACTCGTTCTCCAAACCAAGGCCAACAGCCAGGAAAGTTCCTCAAACATCTCACAGCAGAAATGTCAGTTGGGTCTGGCCAATACCTAACTCGGCACCCCGGAAGGCCCTACCTCTAAATGCTTCATCCTCAATAGCAGCCATCTAATATGCAAGTTTGATGGCCAAAAAACCTCCCAACAACTCACCATTGTCTCTTCCTGCACAGAAAGATGACACAGCACAACACCACCTCAAGCAGCACAGAGCCCAAGATCGCCATGGAGCCTGCTATTTCGAGCTTGCGGAAATCCTTAGGATGCATAGCATTTGCCCTTCTGTTGCCATCCACATCTGAAGGAACAATTCTGCCCGTTAGTATGTCCTGTGCACGTCTAGTCATCTCCCCAGAGGTCTGACATTGCCAGGAACTGTTCTTTCTCACTTTGTTGGCATCTCTGAACCACTGAACATCCCGGGGCTGCGACGAGTCCTTGGTTTCAGTAGAAACAAAGGAAACTCCCAAAGTCAGTGCAAATCAACGCACTCTGGAGCCTCTCTTTCTCCTCTCAGCTTTGTTGATGCCCTGGGATGGCCGGAATCCATTTCTCCCAGGGTTGTGGGTTTGCTCCCCCTTCTTGGCCACCCTTCGCTTTTGTACACAGTTTCTTTTGTGCTTGCCCACCTTCGCTCCCTGAGGCTTGCTAGTGCTGCTGCCTGGAGGCTCTCTCTGGCCCTTTGGGACAAGCTGTCCCACTGAAGAGTGTCTCTCTCCCACTTTGCCTGTTCTCCAGCATGG
>NW_009637706.1:0-34069 GCF_000690535.1 Cariama cristata | reverse complement strand
GGTTACAGGGGGCTGGGGGCCCCGGTCCCCGAGGTTGCCTCCACGCCGAAACGTGGGTGTATGGCTCCCGTGGCGAAGGTCTTGAGATTTGTTTTTTCTTCCGGTATCCATAGGATAATCTGGTTTAAAATACTAGGTGAGTTTGTGTTTGAGCTGTGTCCTAGAAGATAAGTGAAACAAAGAGGGATGTATAACCAACTGGATTTAAAAAGTATTGAGCAAAACTGCAGCAATAAAGAGAAAAAGTTTCCATTTCCTCTTTCTGACCCTTTCTCAGTCCCTTTCTCTTCTCCCTCGGGAAGCAGAGGGCTCTTGTTAGTCTCTTCTTCTCTAAAAGCCCTAGAGCTAATTTCATAGCTGTCACTAATTGCTTCTCAAATTACATGCTCATTCCCGACTACCCTTTTTTTTTTTTTTTCTTGTTTCCATGGTCTGCAAAACAAAACAAACCTCTTAAAGCACAACAGTAATTACAAGGGAAAAAACTAGCCTTTTATGTTGGTACTCTGGCATTTACAGTCCGTTTTCTTTCTACCTCATGTGGCCTTTACTCCGAGACCTTTTCTGCTGAGTGTTAACAAAAGAATAGGCACGCTTGATTTATAAAGTAGGGGTAAGGCTGGTAGTGAAAGTAGTCGGACATCTCCCTTTTCTCAACTCTCTTAACTCTGATAGAGAATGATGCTTTTAGCAACTGTGTTTACGCATTTCTTAGCTTTTCTGTGGAAGCCAAGCAATACTTCCTAGCTGCTAGACTTCCTTCCTGTTACCTCTCCTTTTCTATTTATCTGTTTAATGAAAACAGAGGAGAACACAAATCTACTGTGTCTGTAATACAGAGTGGATACCCTTGAAAAACAGGAGAGCAAAATCAAACTGACAATGTATTTCCTATTTGAGTCTGATCCCAGTGACTTTCTACTCTAAACACTTGATAGATTTGTTAGGTATTCACTCATATTTTACTATAAAACCACTGGGTTATTTCAAGCCTGTGGGAGACCAAGCAGAAAGCTAAACAAACTCGATCTTTTGCCAACCCATAAATCCCTCTGAACAAGAGGATTGTTTACTCAGCGGGGGACATGGAACAGCAAAGACAGAACTTGGGAAAAGCGAGGGAGGGGTGGAGACTCCCCTAAGCTTCTCCAAGGAATGTCTCAAACACTCGGAAGTGACGCAAGATCAAACGAAACTTTAACTAAGGACTGAAAAAAGGGAAAATCCTGCCTCGGAAGGCACCAAAGGCTGGATGATTGCCCAGGAAGCAGCAAAGTCAGCAAAAATCTGCAGTAACTGGGGGAAAACTAAATGCGGTAGGGGGAGATTGAAACCACTGACTCAATTCAAGACCAAAAGGACTTGCCCACCCATGCTTGTAAGGAGCATGCGTGTTAATTTGCATAGCAAGAGAGGCTAATTTAAATATAACTAACCAAGAGCGGAAGAATGCTGAGTTCTGCCCAGAAAGGAAACTTTCAAAAGAAGAAGCCCACATTGAGGGATGAGAATAAAAGCACTGAGTGGGATTTCAGGACAAGTGCTCCTAGAGACCACAGACCCCCATTGGCAGGTCCAATACTGGAACCCGGACCAGTGACCTCTCTCCCCCCTTCTCTCTTCCTTCTTTCTCTCCTCTCTCACCTCCTTTCCCCTCTCTCCCCCCTCCTTCTCTCCTCTTCTCTCTCTCTCTGGTAAATTGCTAGGTAACGTGAGGCAGACCACAACTTGTTGTAAACCATTGGTATATTTTGATAAAACTAATTGATATTTAGAAGACTTTGTCAAAAAATAAAGCCTTTGTAGGCAAGAGGAGCTCTAGTGTTGTATGCACTCTATTCCAACCAAGGGAATCAGCGAATCGGAGTCACTCCTTCTTCCCCTTTGGGTTGAGTGGGACATGACATTTAGTTGGCATCACGGACAGGATTCCCTTGGAGTGGAGGGTCCTCGGGGATACCAGCCCTTCACCTAAACAGAATAGGAAGGAAGAGCTGGGGAGCAACCTCCTAGCAGTAAGCTGGGAGAGCTTTGAGCAGCAGCAAGCCATGTCAGCCTGGAAAACACCAGCACTTGACTGCTCCCCTGTTATCAAAAAATTGAAAGAATACAATGCATGTCCTTCCCCATCGGGAATGACCTGGGCTCATAACTGGCACAGTCCAAAGGCTGTGACAGAGGAAACTCAGGACAGGAAAGGGAAAAGTGGTAGTGTGTGCTGTATTGCATACGGCACTGATGGCAGCCCAAAAGGATAGACGGTTGACCAGGCAGACAGATGAGGAAATTATTAAGTCCCTACAGGACCTAGTAAAGGTCTTGCAGGACCAGTTAGCTGCAGAATGCAATACTAGTGAGTGATTAAACTCTGCACTATCAGATGCCTTAGAGCAAGAGAAAATCTTAAGATTTGAACTGGAGGAAAATAATTGACGGACCTTGAGTCTGTCCAAGAAGGTGAACCGGGATTCTCGAGTTTGGCCAAATCGACCAAAAAACGAGAGCCCGAATCAAGCCCCTTGTATCCTAACAAGGAGCTGGAAATAAGTTGGAAAACATTCTACCCCAAAAGTGAAGAAGTAACAATGAGGCCACTTACTAAAACTGAAACCTCCTGTAATGATCAACAAGGAGGGGCCCGGCAAGTCGTCATCTCTACCCACTTTGTACCGTACTCAGCCACTGAGCTTTCAAAAATTCAAGAAAAATATACTAGACTAGCTCAAGAAACTGAGACTATATCTGGAGGGTCTTGCTGACAGGAGGGGATAGGATTTTACTCTCAGAAGATGAGGCACAAGGGTCTTGGGGACCCAGGGTATTTTTGACCACAGAGGACCATGGTTGTTAACCCAACAAGTTGCCTATTGGGCCAGAGGTCTAGACTCCTTGGAGAGGGGAGACCTGATGACCATTGAGACCCCAACTATAAATCACTTAACCAAAAGTCTACAAAAGGCTACTTGTCTCCAGTTAATGCATGACAGACACCTAGTTCCTCAACAGCCCTCTCCAGTGCAGTGAAATGCAAATCTAGACAGGCTGACTGCCCTGTTTTGAGGTTTACCTGACTTTTTGAAACTGTATGCTGTACAGCATTCCCCCTTTAATTCCCCTGTCTGGCATGTGCGTAAACCAAAAGGGAGATGGCGATTAACCATTGACTACCAGCATTTGAACGCAAATACCGGTCCCTTAACAGCTGCAGTGCCTAACATAGCTGAACGGATTGTGACCATACAAGAGCAAACCCACCAAATCTTGGCAACTATTGATGTGCAAGACATGTTCTTTGTGGCCCTTTTACAGGAAGCAGATAGAGACTTTTGCTTTTACGTGGGAGGGTGCGCAGTTTACCTTCATGCGCTTGCCTCGGGGCTATCCTCATTCCCCAAGCACTGCTTGTTATGCGTTAGCACAGGAGGTTGCCCAAATCACTCTCCAGGAGGGAGTTAAAGTGTATCAATATATCAATGATACATTGATCCGTGGCCCTGATGCCATTGCAGTGGCACAAACCCAAACTGAAATAGTTACCTATCTGGAGAACTTAGGACTTCAAATTCCGGAAGAGAAAATACAGCTTCCCTCTTCTGAGGTAAAGTTCCTGGGTATTTGGTGGAGGGGAGGAGCAGTGTGTGTTCCCTCTGAAACCTTAATTACACTTGAACAAGTAAAAATACCTGAAAATAAGAACTGCAACAAGCTTTACACGTGCTCGTGTTGGAGAAAACACATTCCAGGTTTCTCTATCATAGCTTGCCCCTTGTATGATTTGACACACACGAGGACCACTTGGGACTGGACTCCTGTCCATGAGGAGGCCTTAAAGCTGTTGGGTTTTGAGGTCGGAGTATACCAAGCCTTGGCACCCACACACCCCACAGGTCTGCTCCAGATAGAGTGGGATTTTGTGATTCATGAACTATCCGTACATATGTGGCAGCATGGACCAGAGGATCTGACTTGCCCTATAGGGTTTTATTTGTGCAGTGTCAAAGATGATGGAAAAACCGTATTCAGTTTGGGAGAAGGGCCTCATTGTGGTTAGTCTAGCTCTACAGGAAGCTGAAAAAATCATACAGAAACAGCCAATCATTCTGTGAGAACCTTTTAAAACTGGTACTGGCCAGAACCCCACCCTCTGCGGGGCTTGCTCAGGGAGCAACAGTAAGGAATTGGTATGCGCAATTAGATCCTTACTGCAGTACGTGTTGGATAGAGGAGGGAGCACCCAAAGTACTCCAAATACAAGAACCACCCGGCGATCAACTGGACGAGGGACCTCCTCCTTCTTATATAAAACCTGCCCGCTCCTGAACCTGCCCCCTTGAACCCCACCTAAAGAATGTATGATTCACTGATCTGTCCTCTAGAAGAGAGGGAAAGGTATGGAAATACCGGGTGGTAACACTGCATGTTGATTCAGGGGACCGAATGGTAACAGAGGGTGAGGGAAGTGCTCAGGTGGGAGAGTTGATAGCGATATGGAGTGTGATAGTTAAAGAAGCTGAGACTGCAGAACCAGTGTTTATTTACACAGATTCCTGTGCCACGTTCAGGGGATGTACTGAATGGCTCCCATTCTGGGAACAAAACCAGTAGGAAGTAAATTGGGTACTGGTATGGCAGTGTGAAAAATGGGAAGAAATCCTAAATATAGGTAAACAGAGAACCCTTTTAGTAGGGTGGGTCACTGCACACCAGGTGGGAAATCACCCAGCCCACCTACTAAATAACCAGGTGGATTCAATGACCCATTTGGCAAGAGTGGCTATGGAAGGTGAGGGGGAAAAATGGGAACATTTGTTGGAATGGATCCACGTGAAATGAGGCCATTTGGGAAACAGAGATCTATATAAAGAGGCAATTAGTAGAGAGTGGTCTATGACCAGAGAATTGTGCAACACTATCATTTCTGCATGTAGCTTATGTCAGATGTGATTAGAAGAACACAATCATCTTAAGGACCAACTTCTGCACTTAAGAGACAATAAAGGGTTGTGGGACACCTGGCAGGTGGACTATATTGGTCCTTTCTGACCCTCAGGGAAAACAATATGTATTGGTGGGAGTTGAAGTGGTATCACGGTTAACCCAAGCGGAAGCAGTGCAGTGAGCAACAGGGGACAACACCGTAAAAGGTTTAAAATTGTGGTTTAGTTGCTTGCCTAAACCCAAATCAATCCAATTGGACAACGGAAGCCGCTTAGCTGCCAGGGTGGTGCAAGAGTGGGCATGAGATGAAGGGATACAAATGGGTCTTTCATACCCCATATTACCCTCAGGCAAATGGCATGGAGAGCACGCTAATGGACTCCTGAAGCCTCACAACCCAGAGTGGGCACAATGGGTGTCTGATGCAGTGACTAAGGTCAACAGCTGTTGGGGGATTAATGGCTGTCCCTGACTCACCGCATTTTGCCCTAAGCCTCTGTGCGTTTTGCCTGGGAAGGGGGAGAGCAAAGATCTAGCGAACCCACTCCACTATCCAGGTCAACCTGTTTTGGTGGATCTACCCACTGTGGGGCAGGTACCCCTAACCCTAAAAACTCCTGTCAATACATATGCCTGTATGGTGACAGATGCCTGTGGAAGGGATCATCGGATCCATACCCGATGGATTGTTCCATCTTTTTTAATTATCTTCTGTTTTTTATATATGTATATTGCAGGTTGTGGGTGACCCATCGTGGGACCTGTATTCACAATCACAGAGTGGATTGTTATTTGTGTTGTCTGTTTAATTTTGTTGGGAATATTTTTGTATTGTACTGAGGAAAGATGGATTGGAAAGCCTGTTTCTTCTCCATCGCTGTTGGGATAATGGGCTCATGGGGAGAATCCCCCAATTTAGCCTGGGAGTTGATACAAGGGTTTATGCATATTTGGAACCATACGGACCAGGGGATATGCGTTGCCCTCCCCAATTCTGCATCTGAGGGATTCAAATTTACAATGATTAGTCTAAATTTTACAAAGATACTGACAAACGAGTTAAACCATCTCAACAAAACAGAAGGAAACGCCACATGGGGGACAATGGAGTCTCCTTTTCTTGAACAAAAGGAGGGGCAACCATGGAAAAGTAACGGGACATGGATTGAACACTCAAGGGCTTTGTATCAGCTCCCGAGCAATTCTACTTGGGAAGATTTGTGGAACCAAACTTGTTACAGGTCCTTAACCCATGAGTCTAGTACGAAGCCAAAAAATCTCACTTCTGTTCCTGTTCCTTGCACCATAGTACCGTGGTGGGATTCCCCCTCTGAAAGTGGTTACTTTGAACATGAATACAATGTACATTGGGATGCAGATTGGTGTATACATATCCCTGACAAACCAGGGACAATGGATCTTGTTAACCGTACCAGGTATGAATGGGCTTGGTCTTTGAAAAGACTGTTTAACCCCAACCGTCCTTTGTCTTCTGCTTCTAACCTCCCTGATGGGACAACGATTGGGTGGGAGGTTGGTGTTCAAAGTTGTATGTATAACCAAGTTAGGCTCCCTAATGGGGAAACCCTATGTTGGAACAGTCGAAAACATAGAAGCACGGCTCCAGACCATAATGTGTCCTTGCTGAGTTGTTCCCGAATATTAAACTGCTCTACTGGAGCAGGTGACCCATTAGAAACTTGGTATATTCCAGAACTGAGAACATTTATTCGAGATATGTGTATCTGTTGGGGTTACCCCAACTATGGCTATCGGAATCAGGATGAGCGGTGTAATGGTTCCTTTAGAGACTCCAAAATAGCCCTCTCCTGTGGCATTCCGGTCACGCATGGCCCAGATCACCGGAAGGTCTGGAGCCCAGATGGAAAGCAACAGGAGATACCTCGAGACGACCCATTTGATTGCTTCCAGGCAAGATACTCAGCCCCACGAGGGATGGTATGGGCGTGTTCAAATGGGAAATTGTATTCCCAGTTAAATATATATGACATGGCCGGATTGCAGTGTTCTATTGGCTTCCCCTCCATGTGTCCCTCTAGAGTGTTTAATTTTACATCTCGCCGCAACAGGATACAGAGAGATCTTGGTAGGCTGGCAGATGTAAAGCAAGGGATTGCAGGAATACAAATACCCGATTACTATACATTTGGAAAAACATTTGCGTTACAAATGGAGGCATTTTTTATGCCCAGTGTGGTTATTGAAAAACATCAATATGTTCTAGAGAATTTGACTTGGCAAGTACATGTCCTAAGTAATTGGACAAGGTATGCTTTTGGGGACATAAATATACAAGTCCAACAAGGGTCAAAGATGACCCTGCAAAATCGATTAGCCTTGGATATGCTACTGTTAAAAGAACATGGGGTATGTGGAATGTTAAATTTGACAGAAGGAGAATGTTGTATCACCATCTACAATGCCTCTACCACTATAGAAGAAGCACGCACAAAGATGAAGGAGGTCGCTGACAGGAGTGGAGAGCTATTTCAAGCAATGCAACCGACAAATTGGTTTGATGGACTTAGCCCCGGATCATGGATTGCATCGATGTTGAAGTCTCTTGGACTAACGGGGTGGGGAAGATGACTTGTAAATATCAGCCTTATGATACTGTGTGGATTTTTGGTTTTGATGCTAGGCCTTGCAGTAGTTAGATGTATGATATCTCACCTTCTGTCTTCTCTTTCCTCTGTACCTGTTTGCTATGTATGGGTCACAACGGTTGAAGAAGAACTCAGAGTGTTTGAGCCATGGGGTGGTGTGGGAGACCAAGCAGAAAGCTAAACAAACTCGATCTTTTGCCAACCCATAAATCCCTCTGAACAAGAGGATTGTTTGCTCAGCGGGGGACATGGAACAGCAAAGACAGAACTTGGGAAAAGCGAGGGAGGGGTGGAGACTCCCCTAAGCTTCTCCAAGGAATGTCTCAAACACTCGGAAGTGACGCAAGATCAAACGAAACTTTAACTAAGGACTGAAAAAAGGGAAAATCCTGCCTCAGAAGGCACCAAAGGCTGGATGATTGCCCAGGAAGCAGCAAAGTCAGCAAAAATCTGCAGTAACTGGGGGAAAGATAAATGTGACAGGGGGAGAACGCAACCAGCAATTCAGTTCAAGACCAAAAGGACTTGCCCACCCACGCTGTGTCAGACCGGTGACCTCTCTCCCTCGGCTTCTCTCTCCCTTTCTCTCTGCACCCTCCCCCCACCTCCTCTCTCTGGTAAATTGCTAGGTAACGCAGGGCAGACCATGGCTGCTTGTAAAAAGTTGGTATACTTTGATAAAGTTAATCAACATTTAGAAGCCTTTGTCAAAAAATAAAGCCTTTGTAGATGAGAGGACCTCTAGTGTTTTATGCACTCTGTTCCAGCCAAGGGACTCAGCAAATCTCAGTCGCTCCCTCTTCCCCTCTGGGTTGAGTGAGACGTGACAAAGCCAGTGTTTCATACTTTGACTTCTTTTCTGGAGTTAGTCAGGAATAGATGTTCCTGAGTTTGTACTGGAAGAGATTTCAACACTTTTCTTACTTTGTATCTTGCACTGAGGTAATATATTAACATTATATAAGTGAATCTACATTGATACCTGTAGTAAAGGTATTCGAATGCTTTCCGTTTTAGATGCATGAAACTGTTGTAAATTTTGCAAAAGTTGACAGCTCTGGCTGTCCCTTTTTCTAATACATACCTTTGTCTCGGAACTTCATTGAAAAACTTCATCAGAAAAAGCTCTTCTTAAGAGTAAGGTTAGAGGAAGAAAAAGTTACTTAGTTTAAATTAAGGGAAAAATCTTACTGGTTTTGTCCTGTATTGTAGGGAGTAGCAGAAAGTGTAGTGGAGGGTCGATGTATTCTAATACTTCTGTGCTTTGTAGCATGGGCTTCAAATTGAGTGGAAGGCCCACTCTACAGTTGGAATGTACCTCTTACTATCTCTGCAAAGTTTGCAAAGGACTGACTGCAAAATAGGAACTATTCACTGGGCATAATGGTAAGGGAATAAAAAGAGATATTGAAGAGAAACTCATTCAATAATGTCAACCACTCATTGTTTTTAATGAAGCAGAAACCTTGGAGGGGGGGAACATTAACCCATTTTGTTAGTGTGAATGGTGTCGTAAAGTATGTTGACAAGATGTGCAAATAACCATTTATAGTAAGAGTTAATTGCTTGGATAAATTTAATGTTTGTTACCTGAATGTTCTTTTAACATGATCTGGACTATCTTCTAGCATACCTGTGTTCATAGCAGATCAAAAGCCATCTGCATTGAGCTGTTAGGTTTACTCGTCCTAGAATGACTGAAGGTCTCTCCTGTTGGCATTGGTGTTGGTGTTGACAGTTTGGTTGAGCTGGGATTTGGTTGATTCTGTGTGTTCAAACCTCCTGGGATGTCTGTGGATTCATTCACTGGTATCAGTGTGCTTGCTTTTCCACGTACCTGCTCCTGAATTAATGCTGCTTGAAGGTCCAGAAGTGCCTTCAAAGTGACATAGATGTCTAAAGGATTGGATTTTGATCTGCGTAGGAATCGCATTATGTGTGGGGGAAAAATTAGGAAATTGCTCAAAATCACCTAGCTGATCAAGCCTTCTCAAATAAGCTGCAGTCTTTCTAGACATTACGGTCAATTAAGGAACTGAAACTGTGCTGTAGTTCAAGTGAAATGCTTTTTTAGTAATGAGTATGTCATGATCCGTCACCCCCCAGGTTTGTCACAGTTGGTGGCTCAGGGACTTGGTGAAGGACAGTGGCACCCCCCAGCCATTGTATGACATTTCCTTAGTGGCTTCTGCTGTTGTCCCATGGATTGCTTTCTGTGAATCCTGAGCCAACAAAAGTGTAAACCTCAGCCCTGAAATGAGACTTGTAAAGGTGTGTAAATCAGAAGCGCTGTATGCTGGAGAGTAATAAATGTGAGTTACTATTTTGCTAGAGATACGGAGTAATCATTCATTTGCAAGAAGTGCGCTTCCATGTCAGGTTTGGGGTAACTGAGGGTCTCTTGCTCCCCAGGGGGGAGACCTGCACTCCTGAAATGTCTTCTGCTGTTTGGATTATTTTACATTATTCTGCTCTGTATCCTATCGTTGTCATCCATATAACTGTTCTCAGGCTGCTTCTGAGTAAGAAAGAAGTACGGCTAGAGAAAAAGTTGCTTGGTTTTTTTCTTCTAACTGCTAGTGGAAAAGCTGGAGAAAGCTCCTTCTGGTAAAAAAAAAGCAGTAAATAAGACTTTTTTTTTTTTTTTAAATAATTGAAATTGTAATATTAAAAGGTTTCCAAACCATTGGTGTGCTAATGCTTGCATTAATCACAAAAAAGCCTCCTTAATTAGAGGTGAAAGTGTGCAGACACTTGGAGAAATCATTTGATCTCTCTCTGTTCACACCTTCAGTAACTTGAGTTTCTGTTTGTGTACTGGTAAATTCTTTGGCTCCCAGGGCTGTCACGTTGGAGGTTTTAAAAATACTGTGAATCCTGTAATGTGACAGAGACATAGATAGTAAATTGGAGAAGCAGCTGACAGATCTGGGCGTTAATTCAGATCCATGTGTATTTCAGTGGTAAAATGCTTGGGTTTTTAGCTTGTGCAACACTGATTGTGTGGGTATGATACTACAGGACACATCTGATCTGTTTTTCCAAGTGGTCATTGTCTGACCTTTTCCAGTTGCTTTCTTCTCCCTGCCAATATTTCATTTTTCCTTTTTAGTTTGACCACTTTACTAATAGAATGAAAAAGGAAGATCTTGAGGATGATGAGGACGTCTTCTAAAGTTGAAAGGATTCTCTTGAACTTAGGTTTTAAGTGCAACACAGTAGAATGTACAGTAATAGATACTGATACTTCTGTGTCACAAAACACGTTTCTTGGGCATAGAGGAAAGTCTTTTTATTCCATATTGTATTTGGTCCCTCTATGCACACTTGCTTTCAAACAGGGTTTATAGTTAAACAACAAGAAAGAATAATGCATTGTCATTAATATTTTCTGAAAGTTTGTTTACCTTGCTGTTTTGGAAGGGAAGGGAAAGCTTCTTGAAAGGATCTGTGTCTGATTGGAATATTTAATCCTTCGGTTAGCTGCCCCATTCTTGGGTAATTACTTATTTAGTAGCAATGCATATCTAGCAGGAGGCTTGAATTAGTGATTGCTGGTTCATGTTTCTGCTCTGCGGTTTTGGCCCTTATCCTGTTTAAAGCTGATTTCCATGAAGCTGGTTATGTGCAGGCTAGAGTTAATCTGTAACACTATCCGTTTCAGTGACACCTCCTCCGAGGCAAAGTGTTGGTTGTTGCCAGGAGCAATCCCTCATTCACTCACTTTTAGAAATCAGCTAATATGTGTCTTTTGGTCTCCTTCTACCTAGGGAGGCAAATGCATTTCACTGAAGTGCTTGCCTGTGGTTCTTGGAGGTTGTGGGGTGAAGGAAAGGTGACTGCCACATGGTGTATTAATGAACTCTTGGAATCGAGGACCTTAGTTTTGCAAAAATGGTTATAGCTTTGGTGCCTTCAGTAATAGGGAAGTTTGGTGGTGTGAGTCAGGAGGTCACTCCTAGCGAGCCCTGTGAAACGAGAGTGTTCTCTTTCCTGCAACACCAGACTTGCACTGAGAGATGGAGTAGTGTATTTTCATGTTCCATTACCTGAAAGAGTTTTAAAGTATTCATAGTGTCTTTCTGTTTGTTTTTTCTTTTTTCTTTTCTTTTCTCTTTTCTTTTCTTTTCTCTTCTTTTCTTTTCTTTTCTTTTCTTTTCTTTTCTTTTCTTTTCTTTTCTTTTCTTTTCTTTTCTTTTCTTTTCTTT
The DNA here is from genome assembly GCF_000690535.1 of Cariama cristata. Classification (NCBI taxonomy): domain Eukaryota; kingdom Metazoa; phylum Chordata; class Aves; order Cariamiformes; family Cariamidae; genus Cariama; species Cariama cristata. The sequence goes on along the minus strand of NW_009637706.1, from coordinate 22,296 downwards.
TCTTTTCTTTTCTTTTTTTTCTTTTCTTTTTTTTCTTTTCTTTTTTCTTTTCTTTTCTTTTCCCTTTAATACTAAAAGGTCCGTCAGCCAGTCATCTGTGTCAACAACCATGTCTTCTGTTCCATTTGTATTGAAGTGTGGCTGAAGAACAATAATCAGTGCCCAGCTTGCAGGATTCCCATCACGCCTGAAAATCCTTGCAAGGAAATTATAGGTAAGGACAACTTTAGGATTTGAAATAACTTTCTGGTATTTACTGCTGGAGGAGATTCTTTTGAGTCCAAAGATGTCGGGATATTTTTTCCTCTGTGTGTTTTTTATCAGTGTCTAAGGAAGATCTGACTATAAATCTTTCCAGAAGAGTATATAATAGCTACAAGGTAAAAATTCCGAAGATGCTATGTGTATTAATGGCAAAATTATTCAAAGGCAGCAAGTACCCCGCGACAGTAATGATTGGTTTTTAAATCTTGGTTGGATGGTGCCTTTAACTGGAAAAAAAATGCATCTCGCTTGAAGTGCTCTGCCTATGCATTGCAACTTGTTGACCTAAGAGAGTAGCATTTAGCTGAGAAATAGAGTACTTAAATCCAGACTCTGGAATGAGTATGTGGACTTGTTTCTTTTTTGCTGTTGGTTGGTTGGTTTGGTTTGTTCACAATTTCTTCTCTTTTGCTTTATTTTTAAGAAACTGTCTCTTAGCACAGAAATAAGACAAAGCTGCAATGCTTGAATGAGAATCTGAACTTTCTCAGAGCTAGGAAATGCTGCGATCTTTATTTGACATAAAATGTCTGCTCTGTTATTTTGATTCTGAGACAAAAATATATCTGAACAATCTCACTTTAGAAACTTACACTATCTTGTACTAATTAAATATATGCTTGATTTCCACCCCTGCTGTGTTTTAATAGTATGATCTTAAATAAGATAGGATGAAAGGATTCTGTCAAGGAAAATACAAAATTAAAAAATACAAAAGTTGTCTTAGTTGTCTTACTGCTGTGAGACAGGATTTTGACTTCTAAACATCACTAATAGATACACAATGTTTAACTTGTTCTGAAAATGAAAGGACTTTAAATTGCCCATGGTAGTAATTGGTCCAATATTAGCTGTACTTGTAGTTGATAATACGAAAAGTGCTATAAGGTGGATTACAGGTATTGAATTGACTGAAAAAGAAACAATAAGAGTGTTTCTTTCATCCTGTGCTACTTTAGGAGGAGCAAGTGAAAGTGATCCTATATTTAGTCCAACAGTCAGAAAACACCTACGTAAAACAAGGCTGGAGTTGCTCCACAAAGAATATGAGGTAAGGACGTGGGGAGTGTTGTGACTTTCCAGATGAACTGCAGCTGTTAAATTACTGCATACAACTGGTCCTTTTGCTTTGAGTCCCATTGTTTTTAATTTGAGTAAAGGTTTATACTGGATCTGCATGAAACTCAACTGCATTAAAATCCCGCCGTCTGGCTAAGGTTAGGAGAGAGCATTTGCTGGTGCTTGAAATGGTCCCTCTGAAGTCATGGTCATAGTCTTTCTATGCTACAGGTAGCCAAGTACTGCCAATTCTATAGTTTTGTGGGAATTCCACCCCCAGGTGGTAATGGGAGGGTGTTCTTTATGCATATTGCGTGTTGGGGGCTTTTTGTTTTGTCTTCAGTACAAGCATTTTCTGAAGTAATTCCCTGTTGCTCAGGGAGACTGAATTCCTTCTTAAAGGATATTGCCCACTGTAACCATCTGGTTAATTTTTATCACTGTTGCTTCATTGTCTTCTGGAAGTGAGTGAATGCTTGGAAGTTTATCTCCACTTTTCTGCTGGAAAAATACTCTCTTTCGAACAAGGTGAAAAGGTCTTAATAAGGAATATGCTTAGTTTGTTTTCTCAGCTGTTGTTTCCTTAGTAGCAGCAGTATGAAGACATGGCCTATTTTGCAAGGAAACCTGTCTCAGGAAGGAGAATGAGAGAAAGGAAATGGACTGGGGGAGTAAGGGCTGTCTTTTATGACAAGCTTGCCTGTAGCTCAGTTTCTTTCATCCTCTATGAAAGAAGGAGTCAGGAAAGGGAGGTTTCCTGCCTTGCTATTGAATCAACTCCAAAATCACACAGATAAGCATAGGATAACATAAATCTCTTCAAAAAACTGAATTTAAAATGGTTGTTCTCACGCTGGGGCAGGAAGCTTGATTATTCGTGCAAATATACCTTAGATTTGTGTAAATACCATATATGGCCTCCTTTACTAATCTGACCTTGAGCAACTCAAGTATTTAAGTTGATGAACAGTGTAGAAGACATGTTTTCAGGATAGATTATTTCTTTTATCCCTTTAACAACAGACTTTTGAAAGTTTTTGCTTCTTTATGGCTTCAGACTGATACAGCTAAAAACTTTGCTCTTAGGGCAGACTCAAAATGCAGAGACGTTGCTACTTTCGTGTAGCTGGAGCGGCCTCTTCCAGGCAGTGTTGTCCATTTTGAATCTTGAGACTTTCAGCATCTGAACATGTGATGTTTCAGAATGATATGAGAGAAACATTCTCAAATAACAGCAGATGAGTCAGCAGAGGACGACCTTAAGAACACTCTTGATACAGGAAATCCTCCCACAGAGTGACCTAATAATAGATTCATGTTGCTGAATGCTTTGAAGCTTTTGGTCTGCCCGCCAGTTTGTTCAGGGTCCTTTATGTAGTCAAGGGATTCCCTTCACTAAAACCTTCATTATGCTTGAGTGTGCAGGTTGATTAAAATCCTGCCTAGAGCGCAATACATAAGCATACTTAGATATACGTGTAAGTGAAGGCATGCATCTGGGCTTGCCAGAACCCATGTTTCTAAAGTGCTGTGGGAACTTGCCAGTATTATTTAATTAATCACACACGTTATTTTAATTCCTGTGAATTTCTGACACCTTTAGGATGAAATAGAATCCCTGCAAAAAGAAGTGGAAGAACTGAGAGGTAAAAATCTCAGTTTACAGACACAGCTGAAATCTCTTCTGGATCCTACAGCATCAACTTTGTCTTGCCAAAATGAGGAAACTAGCCAGTCAGCAAATGAAGCAAGTACCAATGGCCCAGAAACCCCAGAGGAGTGGAGCAAAAAGCTGAAAGCTGCCAATGATATGTATGAAAAAGTGATGGATAATGTGGAAAAGCTAAAGGAGGTAATAAATACATTTCTTCAACTATCTTGTAGTGTAACTGTTTCATGTTAGTTAAACAGGAGTGAGAGCTAGCGTGACCTCTAGGTACTTCATAGATCCAGAAGAAGGAGGAAAAAATTGAATTCCGGTCACTGTTGGTGTATCATAGTATTTCCATATAGCCTTTGCAAGTGTCAGATGTTATTGCTTGTTCTAGTGAGTCTTGTATGTGACTCTTCTTCAACTCCTCTGTCACTCTATGACTGGGTAATTGGATTATAGCAGCACTTGTCACCAGTATTGATGACCAAATTTTTCAGGCTTGCAATAATCTATACAATATATCTATTTTACAACATTTAGTGGCCAAACAGAGTACAGTTGGCTGAGGCAGATTTTGCACTATTGCCCTCCCTGCTAGCCAATATTTTTGGTGCAATTTGCTGAGACAGAGTAACTTGACCCTTTGACCGAAAATAGACAAGCTTCAGCGTTTTGTGTCCAGAAGATCCTTTACTGGAAACTTGCGGCTTTTTTGTACATCTCAAATGTAATATCAAAGAAAACCTGATACTGCAGAAGGAGGGATGCAGGAGATAGTCACATGAAAATATATCTAAATAAAAATATCTTGCAAAATCTACCTGCAGGCACAAGAAGGATCACCTCAAACATTGAAGAAGAGTGAAATTTCAAGATTAATTTGAAAGGCAAGGTGGTAGGAACTGGACTTGCATTAATTAAGAATGCTGCCTTTATTTCTTCTATCAACAATCCTGGGTTGCCTCCTGCAAAACCGAAGCATTATGTGTTTAGGACATTTTTTTGTTCCTTTTAAGCATTAATAGTGTTTACACTTTCCCTGTGCTACAGACTCAAAGGCCCACATTATACTATTCTGCCATTTTGTTATTAATGGGACACTTCTAGATTTGCCTCTGTGTAGTCTGTAGCAAATTCTGGTCCTGATTGGACTGTGTGATAAACACTGAAATTAATAAACTGAGTTTCCAAAATTAGCTTTTTGAATAGCTTAGTTAGATTCAGACCTCAACTTTACAGGCTGGGACACATCTTCTGCCCTCCTAAGAGGATCCCAGGAGCTTGAGAGTCACTTGTAGTTGGCAAAAGAGGATTCACAGTAAGGAGTTCTTGTCTACCTAATTTGGGTTTTTTTTTGGTTTGGGATTTTTTTTCATAAAGTTAAACTGTACTGCCTCTTTGTTTTGTGGTGACTAAGGTTTTAAACTTTTTCCCTAGGTAAGTAAAAAGAAGAATATAGCAGGGACTGAAGGAGGGGTGTGTTTGGGGTTTTTTCAGTATAACTTCAGCCTTAGCAAGAAAAAGATTTTAAGGTTATGGAATCCCTGAATTTGATTAATGGTTAGATACGAATAGAGGTTTAGATGGGTTTTAGGGACCAAGCCTTAAACTGTGGTCATAGAATCATTTAGGTTGGAGAAGACCTTTAAGATCATTGAGTCCAACACTCTCTTTTCATCTGTTCCCTGTTCAACAGCTGCTCAATTCCAGAAGTACCTAAAGTCACTTGGCTCTTCTGTTAGGCCTGGTTTCACTTCTAAGCATGCACTGACCAACCCCAGTCTGAACAGCAAGAGCTCTTCGGTCTGAACAGCAAGACCTCTTTCCCGCGTACCCACAATTTGGAACCAGAAACCTTCTTATGCCCTAAAGTACCTGACCCAGGAGCTTCAACAGCACATCGCTTCCCAGTGAGACAGGGTCCCTCAGAAAATGTGGGTGCCATCACTCTCTTTTTAAAACCAGACTGAGTCAGGAAATAGCAGCCACATTTATCATTTAGTGTCCTGGAACAGAGACTCCCAAAGTAGGCATTATTACTTCAAGTACAGTCGTAATAAGCATGGAAGTGGTGATGCAAGCTCAGTAGTAGAAATACTACATTAATAATGCAGTTACATGAACTTATTAATCTAGATATTGTGCTGCAAGTGGAGATCCCTTACTGACTTGGAGGGTAGAGCACTCAGGAAGAAGAACACCAAAGAGATTCAGTCCTGCCTTGTCATGTGCCAGGTGGATGCCCTACCTACCAACTCTACACAACTCATGCAATTTTCTGTTTGATTGTGTGACTGGGGGAACTGTGTCTCTGGAAAGACAGAAAGGTCTTGGTCATGTTGTCACGTGGTCTGATGCTCCTTTGGAAGTGAGGTGTTCTTACTCATTGATTTCAGGATATTTTTTTGTGGTTTTATTTTTTAAATAGCAAATAGTTGACACTCGGGCACTCAAGCCCTGGGGTCACTAGAAGTCTCTATTTACTCTTTCTGCCCCTAGGAATATTGGGGGGGGGGGGGGCAAAGAGGTGTTTGCTTATTTTTTTCTGCTCCATTCCCCCCACTGCCCACTGTCTTAGCCTCACCTGGAGAGATTGCTGGGAATATTTGTATAAGCATTTAGAGTTTTCTGCCTCTCTTCTTGCACTGTTTGATGCTTCTGAAAAAAGTACCTTTCACTCCTGAGCCCAGTTGTGTAGCTCCTTCTTCAGATCTAACTCTACGTCATAGTTCTGTTATGCAGCGGGAGCATCATCTGCTTGAGGCTATGAATTACAAGGCCTGGACTGGTGGTGCTGTTTTCAGCGTACGGAGATTGAGCAGGCTATGAAGTGCAAAGAGTATTTTCTACTTGGTAGGATAGTGGCATTCATTGTTCTGAAACACGGTGGCAGGAAAACTTCCCTTTATATGAAGTATCTTGTTAACAAGGGTGTCTGCTGAACTGAGAAGAAGGAATTGACCTCAATTCAAGGAGTAAGAAGGGTTGTGAATCAGGAATCTTAATCACAATGTCCTGGAAGAAACTGAAGAAAGACTGCAAATAGCTTGCCCTAATGGATTTACATCCACAGGATAACTATGCTTTGAAAACAAGCCAAAAAAACCCAAAGTAATCTTACTCTAATTTGGAATGGGGGAAGCTGTTCAACATTAGTTTTGCTGATACCTGCACATTGTAATGTTAATGTACTTAACATATTTAGTCATGTGGAAAAAAAAAACATGGAAATGCCATTAGTACATCTCCTTAATGACTTTCTGTGCTAACATAGCTGTGTTTATTTCCCTAGATAGGACACTTGCGATGTATTTTGGGAATATAAATAAAAAATGTCTGTTCGCTATTCAGTTTTGCAAGCCATTTCCCATGGTGATTTTTAAGTGGTGTCCCTGTCTGAAGGCTGTTTCCTGCCTTCACATTTCTAGTTCTGTCTCTTTAAAAAGGAGAAACAGCTTGTCCTATAAATATTAGAAGTCGTTTCTATTTTACTCTATACTTATTTTTTTCCTTTTCTTTTCCTTAGGCAAATAAGAAACTGAGCATGGAAAACAATAGCCTTTTAAGAGAGAATTTGCGACTAAAAGCTGAAGTTGATAGTAGATCACCCCAAAAGTATGTGAATATTTTAAAAGCTACCATATTTTATTTACAGACTGTTTAACTGTTGTAGGACTTTAACCTAAAACTGCGGTGGTGTACATGGTGTTGCATATGTGTCTCCAGGTAGATTTTGGAATTTTTATCCTCATAGAATTGAGTGACAAATACAACTTACAGAATAGCAGGAAGTCTACAGTGAAGGAATATGACATGACTCAAAGTGCTATTCCTTGCATTATCTGGCCAATATGGAAGGACTGAATTTATTAGTTGAATTCTACAGTTAACTTATTTTTGTTACTGGGAAATTTCTAAATCTGGTATATGGTCAAAGTAGAAGATCTGTTACTAAGTGCAGATGTTCTACTTGTTTGTATTTGGTTTTGTTTTGTTCTTCCTTTTGCTGCCTTCAGGGTTTGTTCTGTGGACTTAGGCTCCCTGTTCAAGGAAAGTCCCTGATAGCTATGTGTCTGGGCAAGATACGTGGAATCGAGCTTCTGCAGCATGAGAACATCATTCCCAGAACTGACACCTGTGTTTAATACTCTGTCTTAAACACTTAAAACATCAATGACAGTGACCTGAAAAAGCAGAAACTTTACCATGCTGATTATACCTGTGTGTTAAGGTAGCTCTCCTTGGAAGTACTTTGTGAAGCAGCGTGTTCATATTTTTAAAGTTGTATTCCTTTCTTTCATTAGTTTTCTACCTTTTTTTTCTCTCGTTGGTTTAGAACTTAGAAAGCGAAGAGCACCATTGGCTGAAGGTTTATAAGGTGCCTGTGAGGAGCGGGGTTGGGGAACACCTGTGTAATGTGAGCAGAGACCTCTGGATTTTTTTCTAGTTCACAAGTCACTTACTGGAAGACAAAATTCGTCCTTATAGAGAGCTTGCTTGCCAGACTGCTTGTCATTCAAGACCCCAGGAAAGAAGATGCATGATCCTTGTGCTATGCTATTAAATGCATAAAAGTACATTCTGCCCTGAAATCCCCTAATAAGGGAGACAGAGACCTGTTTAAGGTCTTGGCAATGGAGAGAGAGGGCTTTAGTGACATGGAGATTTCCCATGAGATTTGAGAGTGAGTTGGCAAAGATGGCAAACTTGAAAAGTAAATAGATACAAATAAATAAATCCTAGAAAAGAAGATATAGAAGAGACCAGATCATCTATCTTGATTTTTACTTTACTGATATCAGGTAAACTCCCCAGTGGAGAGAATTTCCGTTTCTTCTAGCTTGTGAATGCTTTACCATCCTGTTGGTCAGAAAAATTAGATATTGGAGGGGCAGGGGTGTGAAGAACTAGTCTTTGTTACAAGCTGATTATTTTCCCATCTTGTGCCAGTGTGACCTAAAACAATTGCCAGTCACTCTCTTTTTTAGAAGCACAGATATAGCCAAATGTTATTAAAAATTGGACAATGTCACGGTCTGTTTTGCAACCCAGATGGCAACTAGATTGACCTGTCCATGTCTCTACTATTAAACTTTTTTTTTTTTAACTCTCCAGAACAGGTAGTTACATCCTACCTGCCTGTTGGGAATGATCTTTGGCCCATGTTGACTCTAGAACTGTGCATGGGAATTGAGGACATGAGTTGAATCAGGCTTAAACTGGGCCGGGAACAGTTCAAACACATTAGGAGTTTGCATGTGTATACCCTGCTTCTGCTATCATCAGCTTTGGTTTTACTTTGAGCCCAGTGGTGTACAACAAGAATTTAAGTATATGCAAGAGAAAATGTGTCATGGAAGAAACCTTTCAGCACATTAAACTTAGCAATTTTGATTCACCCTGCCTATACCTATTCGGTCCTAGTTGTGTGTTCTGGAGTGAATTTGTCCAGTTCTTCTAGATAAGTGTGATTTATTTTGTTTTGCCATACTCAAGGCTCTCCAGTGTTTATGGTTTTCTGAGACAAAAATACTTAGAACTATGTACTAGATTCTAAATGAAGCCTCAGTAGTACTAACTAGAGCAGAAAAACTGTCTTGTGTCTTGCTACAACATCTTGTATTGATATCTTGCAATACCCTTTTTGTTGCTTCCTTTTACCTGACGGTTCTAGCATGAATGGCCAGGACGTTCTGCTAAACAGCTACTTAGAAAGTTACCTTCTTACCTCATTTTGCATTTGTGCTGTTAATGTCTCCTTCTGAAGTGTGGGACTTTACCCATTTATTGGCTCTCTTTGTGTTGATGTTTTGATGCATATGTCAAACTTAAAACAATCCTTTTGAATTCCAGTTGCATCCTTCAGGTGGTAAGAAGTCTATCCCATCTTAATATTGTTAGCAGATTTTATAAATTAACTTTCATCTTTGTAGTCATTAGTCTGGTCAATATCTAGACCAGACCTAACACCAAGATAGTTTTTAAATGTTCTTCCAGTTCTGATGGCAAACTTTGATAATATCTAAAAGGTCTTTCAGCTAGACTTCACACACTGAACAGGAGTTGCAATAAAAGCTTTCTTATCTTACTTATGAATTCAAAATTGAAGGCATAAGCATCAGAGCCCAACAATGTCACCATAATTAAACTTTTCTGTGCAGGTACATTGATTTGCCAGTACAGTTGTTTCAGTGTACTTTGTTTGGGATTGTTCAGAAGGTAGTTTTTGGAAAAAGTTTCTGACTGACTCTCTAGTGCAATTTAAAATAGCTACTGAATTGGATCTTTGTAATTTAGTGCCACCACTATTATTTCATTTGTCATATATTTCTTAGCTTCAGATTGTCAGGTGTGGATTCATGCTTAAACAGCTGGCTAGGTAACTAACTAAAACTTGTACCGAATTATTTTTGAAAGATTTTGTCAGTATTCGGTCCCCTTATCCCAAGTGCAGTTCATTTTGTGTATGATGACACTGGAGCTAAGTATCACAACCTAAATTATTTTAGTAGGCATTACTTTACGGCAAAGGAAACACTGAAGGCAGGTGAGTGATCCCTTTGTAACACAGGCTGTACCTCTGACGTCACAGGAAAAATATAATTAACCTTCTTCAGTGGTCAATAAAAAACTTTCCTTTTATCATAGTCTATAGTTGTTTTTCTTTGTTCATATCCATTAAAACCTGCTGGAAAATGTCATGTATGTCAATAAAATTGACATTGCAGCTATGTCAGGGATTTTTACACAATTTTTTAATTGATGATGCTGATTGATTAGGTTTTTTTTTTTTCCCCGAAATGTTTTTGAGAGTAGACCTTCACCAGAATACTGTACCATCATAGAGTTGGGACATAGGTCTGAAAAGCAAGTAGAGGTAAGTTTCTTGCTCTGATTCTTAGCAAAGACCTGAATTAGTCTCCCATTTCTCAGGGAGATCAGACTGATTGTTTGGTGGTTGTTGCTTGCTCTTTGTTTGCCCTTTCTCCTGAGGAATTTTCAGTGACTTCCGTTTTCCTGATACAGAAGGAAAACTTCTAAAACTTAAGTTTTACAGGATGATAAAAACCTTATTACTTCCAGCTCTACTTAAAATAGAAAACTGTTAGGTCTATTGGCAGGGCACAATGGATCTAAAAGCATTTTTGGCAAAGGGATGTTTGCTTTTTACCTGAAGGAAAATAACTAGCAAGTCCATCTACTCCAGGGTATAGTGTATTTTATGAATGGTTAGATTCAAATTAGCTTGAACCAGACTTCTAGGCTTCCTAGGAGCCTTTTCCCTAAATATTTAATTTCTTATGCCACTTAAAATCCCAGTCTGAAAAACTATCTGTTACATGCAGAAAATTGTTGCATTACCTCTTTTCTCTGGCTTTGTGAGTTGTTTTATTGTTACTGTTTTGGGGCTTTTTTTTCCCCTTCTCTAGTTTTACTGTTTATATTGTGCAGGTTTGTGACTTCAGGTACCTGCACACTGAAATCTGAGACTGTTGACTTTTTAGGTCATTCTGTACAACATTCAATTTTTATCTAACTCAAATATTTCCGCTCATGGCAGACTATTTAATTCAGTCTGCATTTCTCTGAGCCTACAGTTAGGCTTCTAGTAACCTGTGTCCAGGGTGCAGAGGCCAAGAATGCTGCTGTCTTCCTTGACAGAAAACTGGGCTACTTTCCACCTCCCCGCAAGCTTGCTATCCCAGAGACGTGGCCATTTTCAAAGACCTGGGTGTGAAGATCTAAACCTTAAGCAGATGGATAAGGACATGTAGATCACACTCCGCAGCTTTGTGGGGTTTCCGATGTTTTTTGCAGTAATTCTGAAGTAATCCTTTCTGACTTATGCTATTCACAGACCTTGGGTATAATTTGGCTTTCATATGTGGAAGACCAGTACTGCTTCACTGAAAGATGTTAAAATGCTTGGAGAGGCTTTGCACGTTTGTCTGAATTCACCTAATTCCCTAAGTGAAAGGAGAGGCTCGTTTCAAGGAACATACCTGATTTGACTGTTCTGTTCAAATCCTGCTGCTCTACAGTCATGCAACAAACAGTAAAGCTTAGCCTTACTCATGTGATGTGAAGGGAGTGGATTTCCCTGATGCTCAAGAGAGATTTTGTGAGGAAGGCCATGCATCTTCAGATTGATTTGTACTCTGCAAACTGTGATGAAGGGGATTTACTGCCCAGTATTTGCTTATACTGAAAATAACTTGTTCTTTTACAAGCTTAGAAAATGAGCTATAGCAAGTGTTCCTACTATTTCCTTCAAGAAGGAGCCGTTGTACACTCTCTTCTGTCAGCCAACCTGGTCTGCAGAATGGAAAGCAGTAGTAGGCCATACCCAGGGCTACTTCTTCAGTGGAACCAAATTCCATTACTGATTCATTTTTTTTTCTGACTTCAGATCTTAAATAGAGCAAGCTGCATGAGGTGAATCTCTTGACTTTTTTTTTTTTGCCTGCTAGGTAAAGGGACCCATCTGACAGTAACTTTGTGTTTTTCTTGTTAAACGTGCCTATGGAAATACACACGTCTAAGGCAATTGTACATAACCTGCGATATTATCAAGATGTTGTTGCAGATCACTTTTCATAGTTTATCTAAAGGGTGATAGCAAACTCGTTCTTGTCCAGCTGCAGCTGGTGCATGAAATCACAGAAGGGCTGTGGAAACTAGGAGGGCTTTCAGCTGGTTTGTTCTTGGATTTCCTACCTCTTTCTTCCAATCTATCTGCAGAACCCAAGTGAAAATGTATATCTGAATGATGGGACTGGGTTTGGTCATGCTGTCATTGCCCTGATCTCGAACTGTGACAAGCCCTGACAGTACATTGTCATTTCCGACTTCTCACCCTTTGTTTCCTCTGGAGGACAGATCATGCTCATGTATCTGAGCCACAGGGTAGTCCCCAGTCTGGGCCATCAGGTGATTGGAACTGGAGAGTCATCTTCCATAGTGTCCTTCCAGCCCCAGTCTTCTGTAAATGGTTATACAGGAAAACTATTTGCTGCAGCTGCTTACTGTCCACAAAGAGAAATGTTTGTATGAGCTTCTGTGGTTTTAAACTGAGTTGATATGACTTTAGGGCTCAACTAGGCAGACGTGCTACAGTCAGTGGTCACTGATGTGTGAAAATAAAACCCGAAAGCTGAATTTGCGGAACTGATAGATAAGAAGAGAAGAAACAACAGAAGAAATCTATTCTCTTGTAGGTGAGAGACTATTAAACTTCCCAAATAATTTCTAAATGGACATCTTCAGGAGTTGTCATGGTTTAACCCCAGCCGGCAGCTAAGCACCACCCAGCCACTCGCTCACTCCCCACCCAGTGGGATGGGGGAGAGAATCGGAAGAGTAAAAGTGAGTAAACTTGTGGGTTGAGATAAAGACAGTTTAACTGGTAAAGCAAAAGCCACACACGCAAGCAAAGAAAACCAAGGAATTCATTCACCACTTCCTATGGGCAGCCAGGTGTTCAGCCATCTCCAGAAAATCAAGACTCCATCACATGTAATGGTTACTTGGGAAGACAAACGCCATCACTCCCATGTCCCTCTCTTCCTCTGTCTTCCCCTGGCTTGATATGCTGAGCATGATGTCATATGGTATGGAATATCCCGTTGGTCAGTTGGGGTCAGCTGTCCCAGCTGTGTCCCCTCCCAACTCCTTGTGCATCCCCATCCTACTCGCTGATGGGGTGAGCTGAGAAGCAGAAGCAGCCTTGACTCTGTGTAAGCCCTGCTCAGCAATAACTAAAACATCCCTGTGTTATCAACTGTTTCCAGCACAAATCCAAAGCGTAACCCCATACCAGCTACTCTAAAGAAAATTAACTCTACCCCAGCCAAAAGCAGGACAGGAGTATTGGAACGTAAGTGAGAGAAGAGTTGTGAAATTATGTGAAAGAGACTTACTCAAGCTTTATAGCTGTGGTGTTAGTTCTTCTTGCTCATTGTAGGTGAGAGCTGACTGCAACTTTCTGATTGATGTCAAGTTAGAATCATGCTGGGTTAAGAAGAAAGACTCTGACTGAGGCAAGATCCTGAAATACAGGGTTCAAATGCTCATCTAGACATCCAGTGTCACCTCAGACACTATAACACATCCAGTACACCTGCCTGGGGCTGTCAGCTGTGATACAGGACCTATAGGACACCTGTATCCTTCCAGAGTGATGGCTGGAGGCCAGCAGTCATGTAAAAGACCTTAGGCCGTCTAAAATGTCACTAGGTGTCTGTGTTGAAGGATCCAAATCCCACCTGAAGTGTCTTTCTATTCACTTTATGAGTGACCACTAGTTTCTCTGGGCTTTCAGTTTTCTATGGAAAGGTGGTACCTGAAACAAATGCAGTGAGATACAAACTCATTGTTTAAGTGATACAACTAAAGCACAAGACCCTAACACTCAAAAGACTTTGTCCATGCATGAGGATATGAAAAGTGCTCTTTACCACATGCATACTGAATACCTTAACTTCTACTGAAGAATGTATCAACTTGTTACCAAGTGTGAAATGGTTCAAATACTTCAGGAAAAAGCATTTATCTAGAGTGTCAGGTCAAACCTTAATTTATTTTTGTACAACTGTACTACATTCCTTTATTATTATCATCAGATCATAACTTTTTGGCTGTCGCACAACTCACTGTACACCCGAAGGGAAAAGAAGACAAAATGTAGCAGAGTGGTTTGGTTTGAGGAGATGGGGAGAGTTTTTGCTTCTTTAACCAAAATATGCCTGTCTTTTAAACAATGCTGACCTGCCAGGTCAGTCACCAAAACATCTATGTCATGCTCTGGTCTGGAGTAATTGGTTTAAATATGTGCATTGTAATATGACTGTCTTAAAAATCTCTGTCCTTTGTATTGCGGAAATAAATGCATGCAAGTCTCAAAGCAGGAACAGAAAGCAACTACTGTTCTGGTGCTTAACTGCAGAGGTAACTGTTTATAGGCAGCGTGTCATATGCTCCGTTTCTGAAAACCGAAATTCCCAAGCACATCCCTCTGCAACAATTAACATATTAGTGATGCTGTTTGGCTTTGAACAACACACTGTATTTTTTTAACCTGAAGACACTTGTTATAAAAGTTGCACTTGAGAATACAGTGCTTCTTCCTCATAAGCAAATCTCAGGCTGTCACTAATGCTATTTGCATTAAATAAACATATTACACCATTCTTCCATTAAAAAGGAATTGCCAGGTATGCATATAAATGTAAACATGTTTAATTTTTATGTCAAAGTGTCTGTTACAGCAGACTCCAGAAAATCTTGCCTATTTTACGTAAGTATTTTTCCCCATCTCTCACTTGGCTATTAAGCTAAATTGTATTTTTCCATCATCTTTATATCCTTTATTAAGCAGTGTAGGGTTTGCTTCGGTAAGGCTGTGTGAACAAGTCTGTTACAGAAAGGCAAAATAAATACTTTTGAATCACCCTAGGAAGCAGGAAGGGTCTTGCTTGGGCCCTGCTGTACCACAGTGGCTCCTTCAGTAACTTAAACCAATATCTGAGTTCCTTTTACTGAAGGAGGGAATAAGCCAAAACGGGTTGTATATGAGGATGCTTATTTCATTGTAACCCCCTTCACCTGAAAATATAATTGAAACATTCCTGAGCTGTCTGTGATTCTGCTTTTATCTGATTTCATAGGGGAGAGGGAGGAAGTCTTGTGCATCTTTTCTCCTGTTTCCTTCTTGCATGCAACCAGAAGTGGAGAAACTGCTATAATCAGTTGAGAAAACTTGTTACCTGTAGAGTAAGCAAATGAAAAATGGTCTGTCTTCATTTTTGTGAAGACAAAGATAATTGAGTAGAGGTAATACGGGGGCGGGGAGGAGGGTCCTTGCCTCGATAGAGTTCCAGCCTAGCCAGCTGCTTCTAGGGGAGAAGAAACTGTTAGTAAGTGAACACTCCTATTCTAAATGTAAAACTACTGGCTTGCCATTTCTTGTCTACAAAGCAGTGACTGGCACATACCAAAACTGTGTGAAGCTTAGGCTGATCTGATTTTAAAAGTGGTCTAGTAGCAGTGCTGTGAGAGAACTGATTTAGACCATTGTGTGAATCTTACCCACCACTGAACCATCTGCACCAAAATCTTTGAAGTCTTTTAAATGCACAGAAGCAGTTGAACAGTGAAATATGTCAGTAGATCTGGTCACTTGTGCCCAATTGGATTAGGGCTTGTAATGCCCCTTATTCCTTTCCCTGACTGCCCACCTAGTTGCATTGCAGTTGTCAGTGTAGAGCAGTTTCCTGCTGCTTTGGGCTCAGGAATCAAAGAAACAAAATACAGTTTTATCCTTTGCTGGAAATGCATGCATAGATTCATGGATATTTTGCCAGCGTAGGGGCATGCCACAGATATACCATCTTCAGACCTCGCTGGTCTAAGGGTTGCAGTGGGAGCATTTTGTGACGAGGTGTGGGGATGGAATGGGGAAGATGGAATTGGAGTTCCCTGTGACTCTGAAGGAGGGACAGACAGACAGACAAAGGAACAGGATAGAAATTCCAGGCGGTGTTTGTGCTGGAAGACCGAATATAGATGTAAGATGGAAAGTGGAGGTTAGTGTAAGGCCAGATACACAATTGTCATTTCTTTGTGGTATAAAACCTTGTGTGTCAGAGTTGTAAGGTAGCTGCAGGTCCTCCTCTCCTTCCTAATAATACCAGAACTTTAATTGTTTTTTCTTTCTGTAAATTGAAAACCTCGGATGGAGCAGGGAATTCCCTGGTGCCCACCTGTCAGTGACAGGTTAGAATTAGTCAGGGCATATAGCTGAAACCTTCACCTGCCCTCTGGGGAAGGTCAGTCTTGAAAGCTGGTGGAGGATAGGGCGAAGGCAAGTACGTATCTTGGCAGTTGAAAATGTGCTTAAGCTGGAAGCCACACAAACACACAACTTTCACAAACCACAAGTGGCAGGTTTTTTGTATTGGAGTCAAGGAAGAAATTAGATTGTTCCAGTTGTAAAGCTCAAAAAAACAAGTAGTTCTGAAGTAAGTGGAAGTACCATCCGCACGATGGCCAAGGAAAAGCTGTATATCTAACGGGAACACAATTGAAATTGTCTATATAAGTATTTAAACCACCTCAAAGGACTATTCCAATTTCTTCATATTGGCATTTTATATTTGACAAGGTGACATTGTGTAAGAATTGTATTGTAAAACACTGCTGTACTGTAGGAAAATGATTGAATGTAAATATTTCAAGATGTGGACCACTGTTCAAATGTTATCATAAATCTTTGCCATTGTTTTAGGGGATAATTCTTCATGCATATTTGAGTTGAATTGATAGAACCAGCCCCTGGAAGAGTAATCTGCTTGTTATTGCCTTACTACCACTAATAGTTTAATTTTGGCTTTTCAGGTATTCACCTCCACCTGTACATTATATATGATGATTTTTTTTTCATAACTAGCAGAGAAAAGTTCTGACTTTTGTTTTTGAATTAACACAATGTTTAATAGCTTTGTTCTTTATTGAAATGAGCTCACAAAGCACCATGTTTTTTTGCAGTTTAATATTTTCTTTCTTTTTTACTTCTTGCAGGTTTGGTAGGTTTACAGTAGCTGCACTTCAGTCCAAAGTAGAGCAAAGTGAACGTGAAATGAACCGTCTAAAAAAGGCACTGGAAAGAAGTGATAAATACATAGAAGAACTGGAGTGTCAGCTTTTACAGCTGAAAAATGCAGGCGAAGGAACCCAAACAGTGAGTGCTGTTAGTGAGAGAGCACTTTCCGCAGATACTAAAGGAGCTGAGAGCAGTGAAGATACAACACATTTGAAAACCCAAGTTGAGGAGAAACAAGCTTTGACTACCAGTCAAAGTCCTGACAGTCTTGAACAGTTGACAACTGGTGGAACTCGTTTAAGCTCTTCTAGCCAAGATGGTTCAAATGGCTCAAATACCCAGTGTGCCCCAAAGAAAGAACTATTTCCAGGATGCCATGGGGTTCTCCTGGATGAAAATACTACAAATATGGATGCCTGCTTAGAAGAGCAGTGGAATAAAATTGAGGAATGTACCCCATATAAGGATGAAGAACTTTATGATCTTCCACCACCGTGCACTCCTTTTCTGTCTCTCAGCCGCCTTCAGTTGAACACTCCGGATGGAAAAGAAAATGCAAGGAAACCATCAACATTCCTGAGAAAACTGAAATTTGAAGAGTTTTGTGACACTTCAGATGATTGCAGCAAAGATTCTCCCGAACACAGCACAAGCAGCTGTAATAGCGAAAAGAAGCTAAACTGTTTTACGACAGGAAAATCAGGTTTTTGGGGGACCTGCCCAACAAACTTTGCTGAGACCTTAGATTTTGATGAATCAGAGCAAAATTCAGTAGCTGGCCAGTCAGATGAGACATCAGCAAAATCCAGTGATAAAACAAATTCTTGCTTACCTAAAAGGTTACATACTCTCTGCTCTTCTGAAATGAATCGCACAAGAACCTCCAGTGAGGCATCTATGGATGCTGCCTACCTTGATAAAATTTCCGAATTAGACTCAATGATGTCTGAATCAGACAACAGCAAGAGTCCATGCTATAATTTCAAGTCCTCCGATCTTGATAATTCTTCCAAGTCAACAGAGTGCTCTAAGCTTCTGAATGAAACCGAGAAGAAACTGGAAGAGATGAATGAGGAACAGAGTATGAAGTGTCCAGAGACCAGCGATCTAGCAGTTGACAGAACTGGCTGGAAACCTGCTATGTTTTCCATCCTCTCCCCATCTGAGCTAGATATGAATGACCACTTTCCACTGTTTACAGGCCAAAACATAGTGGCTAGTGATACCAAACCTCCAAACTGTTTATTTCAAAGAGACTTTTCCCAGAGTTTACTATTTAATAATTCACAAAGGTTGTTTGAGGAACAAAAGTTCGGGTCCTGCTTTTTAAAGATGTCATCTGACCTGCACAATCAGCTTAATCCTCCTTGGGTATCTTCGTTTATAGCTGAAAGGAAAAACAAAAATGTCAGTCAGTCGACCAAGAGGAAGATACAAAGCAGCCTTTCCAGTGCTAGTCCGTCGAAAACCACCAAAAACTGACTCTGCTTGGAAATCAAATGTGACTCAAAGTCGTCAACCTGCAAATGTTTAATATTTACAGGTGAACTTAATTTTTAATGACTTCCATGCAATCTGATCCTGTCTTTTTCATCTGTGAAAACTGAACGTTCCCTTGCCCGTTACAAGCTCTTTCCTAGGGAAGAACCATTCCACATTCTTTTCTTTCACTGGGCATTTTGTTTGCTTGGAAGTTTTGGGGTTTTGGATATTCTTTTAAGTTTTCAGGTTACATGATCTTCCAGTTGTGAGCACAGCTAATGGATCCCTTGAACGGGACAGTTTTCAAGTGGTCTTGTCAAATCTGTCATTTATGTAAGAATTTGTTTTAAAGGTTACATTTCCCGTTCCTAAAGATTACATTTTGTGCGTGTAAGGCAGCTACTGGCTATATATCCTTTGGATTCATGGAATTGTTATAAAACAATGTCAAAACTTGCATCCCAGAGGAAGTGTTGCTGCTTGGACTGTACTGTACTGAAACTTGTTTTAAGTGGGTGTAAGGTAGCAGCGTCTTTCTTTTCAGGGTTACAGCACTTCAGTTAGAAAACATCTCTTCTTCAACACTGCAAACGGCTTATATTTTTTGAAGTTAAGCACAATTTTTAATTTAGTT
Source organism: Cariama cristata (assembly GCF_000690535.1). Taxonomy (NCBI): domain Eukaryota; kingdom Metazoa; phylum Chordata; class Aves; order Cariamiformes; family Cariamidae; genus Cariama; species Cariama cristata. The sequence continues at coordinate 3,603 of NW_009637706.1, read as the reverse complement.
CCCAAAAAGCATTGCTATTCTAAATGTGTTCAGTATGCCTGTATAGACCATAAAAATGGGTTTGTATGCTAATGACTTGTTTACCTAATGTGCACTGAACATTTTACATTAATACTGTACCATTTGACATTAATACTGCATGCTTTTCTATGTGAATTGAATAAAACATGTTATAAGCACTGTAATCCTTGATGTTGCCTCTAATATTGAATTAGCAAAAAAAGAATGGGGAAACTTTTTTTTTTCATAATTTGGGAAATAGTTTTGTAAAACATAAATGTGAGCTTATTCACAAAAAAAAATCAAATCTCCCTTCCTCCTCCTTGTTAGACATATTACCATTCTAGTGTCAGCATCAATACGGTTGATGGAAATGGCTTTCGGCCTCTCTGGAGGTGACTCTTCCATAAAGTATTGCATAGGTCAACATAATGTGATGGCCTACTACAGGCAGGAGACCTAATTAAGCAGCAGAGCAAAATTGGTTTCTTTGCATTATTGTGTTTAAGTTTTTTTAAGGGCATATTTAATTGCAAGATGCAGGGTTTTCTTTCTATATAGGCCTCTGATGGCATTTCTTAGAAACAGGCTTCCTCGCTTCATCAATACCTATGATATGAAAAATCCATATGCTGCCTTTTGTCCCTTTGAAAAGAGTGGTAGCCACTTGGAAAATTTCAGTAGACTGGCTCATCTTTTGTAGAGTTAAGTCGTGTAAGCGATTTGAACAAGAACTGCATTTCCCATCATACTGTGTGCATGCATTAGTGCAATTGGCGTGTTCATTCTGAACTGGGACTTTACTTTTTTGAGAAACAGCTTTACCAAAAAATTATCATTCAGGCCATACATATGAGGACCCTTTCCTGGCAACAGGCAGGGTGGCATTGTGCTTTCATATACTGCTTTCAGTATACCACCTGAATTTTAATCTTCACAGAAAAATCTAGTCGTTCAATTTTAACATATTTTTCAGAAATTAGGGAGCTAGCAAAACCATCTGGACATGAGCTGCTACTTGATTTGACTAGTTTTACTAATAAGTCAAAAAGTGCTGCCTTGATTTTACTCCTTGGGAGAAGAGGCAAGGGCTTCTCAAAATGCATCTCTAATACTTTCTTAAAACATGCTTTTATTGCAAAGCAATCACAAATAACGCAGTAAGTAAGTGTTAAGTTTGTTGTTTTGTTTCATTGTGGGGTTGGGCACATGCATTTATGGGCTTCATTTTGTACTCTAGTATACTTCTGATACACAAGTCATTTTCAGTGATGGAAACATGAATGCAACTGATACCATACCTGAAATCAAACTGGAATAAAGGAAAATGTTGGGGTTTTTTTCGTGCTACTTTCTAGTCCTTTGGACAGGAACACCTTTTACGGAACACCGTTTACGGGCTTGCTCTTTAGTACAGATATTTTGACTTTACATGTCATGCAACTTGAATGGATAGAAGAGCCGAGCCTAAGGTTAAAAAAAAAGCTGAAGATCAAGGTCATAAACTTCACGTCTTATTCTCAAGTGGGGACAGAGAGTGAGGCATTCCAGGCCAAGTACTGGCTTTTCACTTGGAACGGTTGTGGGAGCACATACGTTGTCACCTACAGCCTCCCAGCTCCGAGCTGGTAACTTCCTACATTGTGGCAAGAAAGTTATCATAGTTATCCATAATTACTTGATTTCCAAGCTCTCTCATACTGTCAGATGTCAGCTACAGATACAGTGAGCAGATTGTGATTGCATCCAGTTCTGTAAGTAAGGCGCATTTTACAAGTTGTAAAGCTGAAACCGATCTGAATTCTTGTATCTTAGTCTTGTTTTATTTGGCTGGGGTTTGTTTTGGTTTTGGTTGTTGGTTTACGTTTTTTTTTTGTTTTGTTTAATTGGGTGCTTTTAAAGCAACTACCACACTCTAAAGTCTACATCTTATTTGGTTAATGTAGATTGTATTCCTTTTGGCTTAAAGTTTGACAGAGTGAGTGGTGCAGTATCTACTCAAAAATTTAAACTGTATGTAATGACTAGGGTTTCTTCAGTTACAAATTTGTTGGCCATAGATGGGGTTTCAGTTCTCCAGGCTGCATTCTGCCAATGCTGGGCTTGCTTAATCTCTTGCTGCACTTACTGTGCTCTCTGAATAAAAGGGCCTAAATGAGAGTTCCATTGCTCTTAATTTTTTATGATAGTTACCTAGGTATGTAGTAAGGTAGAACTGGGGTACACAAGATCTAAAACTTAACTATTACAATTTTGATGAAGACAATAGATGTTTCAAAGTGATGTACCCATGAGATCTATGATGTCTAATGATATTTAATAGCTCATAAAATTTTTACTTCGTCTAATAATACTTACTGTACTAAATACAAGGCAACTTACAGGTTTTAACACAGGAGAATGCTCTCCAGGAGTACCAGTAACACGGGAGAGTGAGATTGCTACCAGCCTCAGTTCATTGCTGGTGAAATCTGTTGGATTATACCTAAGAGCAGGAACACCAAGGTCGGGTTTTCACTTTGTTATCGGCAGTTTTACCTACACGCAGTCTGGCAAGTGACCTGCTTCTCCATGATTCCCTGAAGGCCTTATGAGAGCTCCTTGCTATTGCTTCCTCAGATGAAAGGCTGATGGAATGCTGTAGCTAGAAGCACCAGATACTGACTTGGGCTGTCTTTGGTTTTGAATATGCTTTATTGTCTCTATAATATCTTTTAAAAGGGTGCACAGGGGACAATGCATAGCTTGTATGTGCAATACAAGGTGCGCTAACTTGTGTCTCCCTTCCTTCCTGCTTCTTCATTTCACAACTGGTTCCCTCACCAAATAATGCCACTTAAAGGCAGTTTAAACCAACTAAGTCTGATCCTAATTCTTGTACAGCATCCCAGTCCCACCTCTGACTCCCAACAGCCATAGATTTGAAAAGCAGTCTTTACACACCTCTTCTGCACTGTGCTTATGGTAAATGTTTTGCAAGCCATGAAGCTGACACTTGCTTCCTTGCTGCTTGTGGCATGGGACCGTCCCATATAAATAGAGTAAGGCTTCTCCTTTCTCCCCTCCCAGGTTTGGATGAGAGGAAAAGCAGCTCCAAGGTAACTTGATGTGGTGGTTCAAGGTTATTCCGAGGACTGCCCACAGTCAGAGGTGATAAAAAATCCCCTCTGGCTGCTAATCCAGGTCTGGCCTTCCTGTGCCTTGGTCCCTTCCAGCAGTCCTGTACTGCTGTGACGAGCCACCAGCTTGTCAGGCCTGGCCTGAAAGGGTGGCCTGTCTGTCCTGCCTTCGTGGCCCAACGGTGAGCTATTGCCTCAGGGTCCCTTAGCTCTAACTGGGGAAGCTGTCTCTGTTCGCTGAAGGATGGAGGGAAAAGCACAGCTGGCATAGGGGAAAGCTTGCGTGTGCTTTGACAGTTGTGAATGTAGCAGGAGATATCAGAGGAGGATGAAACTGGCTGAAAAACAAATGAAGTTTACTATTCCTGATTTGTTCAATCTTTTCTCAGTAGAAAGCGTTGTCTCCTCTCTAATACTCTTACAGGCTGTGTGCGTCCTGTCTGCTGGTTTTCAGGGAAGCCAGGTGGACACTGTCAAAATCCAT
>NW_009637705.1:0-30776 GCF_000690535.1 Cariama cristata | reverse complement strand
TTATTATACAGTCCTTGCTTACATTCAGGTCATTCTGAATTTTAGTTAATATTTAAATGATTTTCTTATTATACTACATAAATTAAATAATATTTCATTTACATTACTTTTAACATTAGAAAATTTTGCTGTTGCCAGCATGCAGGGTTCCAAGAGGTCCAAATTCATTCTTTTGGGAGACTGAGGGAAGTACCCTTTTCACTGATAATTACAGAAGTCAGGCTTTTGTGCTAATTTGAAATGAAAACAAATCTTAAATGCTGGATTTACCCTTCAGAATATGAGATTTGGATGAAATGTGAAAATATGGTTTCCAGCCAGCTATATAGCCATTAACATTGCGCCCTTGCTACTGCAGGTAAAACAATGGGAGAAGGGAGGGGAATCATGTCAGTGTTACGGTCCCTACTAATAGTCAATCCCCTCTTCCAGCTCTGGATCCAAAACAAATTCTCTGCCACAGTGTTGGAGAGAGAAGGGGAATGCTGAACAGCTTGAAATTTTGTAAAAAACAATCAAAAGGGATATATTTCCACCCTCTGTCACATAACTCTATTGCTCATTCTACTCATACCTTTTTATTGAAAACATATACACCAGAAATGGATCTTGTTTTTCATGACATTTTTCTAAAAGTGGTAATCAGAAGTTCAGACTGTTTTAATTAGCAGCTTCTAATAAGGCTAAGGTCTATTATGTCAGACTTGGAAGAAATCGATCCTTTCACCATGAAAGCATTAGAAAGAATTCCACAATCCTTTCTCAATTCATGTGATCTGTGCTGAGACGTGTTCAGCGTGGACATATCTTTCATCACACCACAGGGAATTTCATACTAGTATATTAACACTAAGAATACATCTCCTTTTTTTTCCATAAAGCTTTTGGTCAGAATTTATATGCACTGTCACATACTAGGGTGTCTCAGTGTATGTTCCATGGCATGTAGAATAATGATAGCATAAACCTGAGGAACAGCATAAATGTCAGCACGCTCCCTCAGCTATCTCATATAACCAGTTCAGCTTCTTAATGTGTCAGCTTAAAAGCAGCTGCCTTACATCTCCTGTGTTCACCTACAATAGAGAGGTATTCACCTCTCTATTGCTGCTACGTTAGGAAATAACTTACACTGACAACAGTTCTGTTTTCCTTTAATAAAATCCTTGAAACAAAATGGTCATATCTGTTGCTTTCTTGTCTAAAGTATCTGTCATTTATACTGCACCAGACCCTTTGAAAGTGCTTTTCAAAAGCTAATAACTATTTTTTGCGGCACTCAATGCATTAGGATTTACTCATTTGTCAGCCAGGTAACTGAAGATGTAAGGAGGATAAGTGACTTACTCAAGGCTGCACACGAAGTTGGCAATAGCAATAGACATAGAGTTCAAATCTTTTTTTTTTTTTCCACTGTTCTGCTGAGCACTCTTCCACTTTGTGACTAAAAGACCGTTTCATTCTGTTTTTCTCAGGACTCAGGAACTAATTCATCAGTGAGGAGAAGAGATAAGCTGTTCTTTTTTTTTTAATGTACAGAAATTTTTCCTCAAAGCTTAACAATTCCTGTCCTACTGTAGAGCAATCAAAGCTGGTTTGCTATTTGCTTTAGAGATGGCTGTTCACCCACTCCAGATTAGGTGACAGACTCCAGCACAGTTTTGTTCGAAGGAGTTCCTGATGTTTAGGGTGGGAGACAGCAGACCTTCCAAAGATGAGAACTCTCCATGCCAATACACAATTGCTTGCTTCAGTCAGGAGATAACAGCTTTGTTTTATACAATCCATAAAACCTGGAGTAGGATTTGATTGTATTCATTTTATACCTCTGTAAAGTAGAACCAATCACTTTGTTTTCAGTGAAGAGGGATAACTGCATGTACAGTGATTCATCTGGCCAAATATAGTCATCTGGTTTGTAGTTGATAATACTCGTATACTAGAACTGACCAGTTCAGATGTGGCAATCTACATTGAGACTTCTAAGTTTACTAAGATGAATGTTGCCAATATTGCATTCTTTTATGTCCAGAAATTTAGGACCATTTTTTCTTCCCAGCCTAACCAAAGCATACACATTAGAAAGTACATTTTCTGCTGTCCTTCTCATGGGCACAAAGTAGAATATATGGAATTGCAATAGCAAACCTTTGGGGGGACAAAAAAAAACCTGGAAAAAGGTGCATACTTTCTTCTTCAGGGAAAGCTAACACTGGCTAAAACCAGAAGAGTGATGCTGAGACCGTGAGGTGTCCTAAGGCTGATGGGCAGTGAACTCTGGTTGCAAAAGGTGCCATGAAGAACTTCATAAAAAAGTCACAGCACCGAGGTGCATCTGTGATCTGATTGCTTCATTTGCATCTCATTTGACTGCCTTATTAGGAGGAGAGAATATTATTAGAAATAGTCTTAGGAACAGCCCCTGGCACATTTTCCCCCAACTGTCTTTAATACTGTCTAGAAGAACATGAGTAAGCGGAGGTAAAACCGTGCCTGGGAGCCTGCTTACAGTTAATACCATAGATGGTCACCTATCACTGAACCTATCTGTGCTTCAGTCATGTGTTTTTTAATAGGGTAGACTTAGCCTAAAATTCTAAATTCAGTTTTGTCAAGTTCAATGTTCAATGAAGTCAAAACCCAAGGTTTTGGTCAAATTGAATAGCCCAACATGATTTGTAGGTTGCTAGTATTTACATTATTTCGCTAGTGGATTCTTTGTATTTTTCACTTCCATGTGATCCACATATCAGCAATTAATTTCTATACAATGGTACTGATAGAAGTTGAATCTTGTCTTCAGATTATAGGATTGTATTGATTTCTGAAAGTTAGCTCGATTTGATCTTATTTTTCTACCCTATATGAAATTTCTTCCTTTCTTCTCAATTGCGTTGACATATCCTTTTGCTCTGTAGAGCTTTTACATCAAACTGATTTCTTATTCCATTCCAGCCACAGTTAAACACATCTGTATATATTTATGGTTCCATAAATCAAGATGCAAATGAAGGCTGACCAGGGCTACTGTGAAGGTGCGAATAGGTCATTCTGGCCATAATTAGCAGCACATCTGCTGACTTTCATGGTTATTTCTTGTGTCATTGCTATATTGTGCCAGAAGAACTCAAAGATCATTTCATTACCTAAAATTCCTGACAAATATTTGATAGACAGCAGTGGAAAGGGCAAACTCATATGAATTTTATCTCACTTAGCAATTACCATTTTTTTAAAGGGCAGGTTTAATGTACTGAGAAAATTCTTAAGATAGATTCTACATTTGTGTTCATTACTTAAAAGGGTTGTTTGATAGAAGAATTCATTTACATTATTTCAAAAGGTAAAAGATTTCCCTTGCTAAGTGATAGTCCTTGTATAAAATTATATTTAGGTAAAAAAAAGTTACATTTTTCCAAAAACAATTCCAAGATGTGTATTTTCCAGTGCAAATTTTTCTAAGTAGTTAGTCCAAGTGTTACTGGCAGTTTAAGCACTGCAAATTTTATACACTGATATTCTTAAATCGAAATTGCAAAACACTTTAAACTTAAAATCTTAAAATACTGTTACTAATGCAGTCCGTCATGCAGACGAAGACTAACTATATACTGGACTGCATCAGTCACAGCCCGGCAGCATGTCAATGAAAATGATTTTTCCCCTCTGTTCAGCACTTGTGACATCACATCTATTCTGTGTCCAGTTTTGGAGTCCCTTGTGGAACAAACACATTGAAAACTGTTCTAAGTCCAGCAAAGGGCCACTCCTGGGGACAATTTATGGGACTGGAGAACTTGAAAACCAAAGGGACACTGAGAAAAATGGGTTTATTCATCCTGGAGAAGGCTGATAGGGCTGCAAGACTGTTTTCAGCTGTCTATTGCAGGTTTGTTGAAAAGGAGGAGTCAGACTTTTCTTGGAGGTGCACAGCAAATGCACAAAAGCAAAGAGATGCAAGTTGCAGAAAGGGAAATTCGGACTGAATATAAGGAAAAAAAATCACAGTCATGGTGGTAAGACCATGGAGCTGGGTCCCAAAGGCCCTGAGAGATCTCTATCCATAGAGATACTGAAAACTTGATGGAGTGTGCAACCTGCTGTAATGTAAAGGTTGGCCCTGTTTGGAGTGAGGGGTTGAACCAGAGAACCTACAGACTCCTCGTCTAAATTATCATAAGTTTCTATGATGCATACCAGTTTTAATTTCCTCACGCAATCTCCCCAAATCCTCCAGGAGAACCGATTACCCTCTCTTCTGAGAACGTGGAAGTCATATCCACTGAGAAGTGTAAGAGTTCTAAGGAATGAAGCGATCTGCATCATATTGTACACAAACAGGTTCTGATTATCAAAAGAACACCCAAACTGGTCTGCACTACTACAGCCTCTTGCTTTCTGTATCGCAATGCCTTACCTGCTACCAAAGACAGCTTTATATTTTCCTGAGGTAAAGCAGAGGTGTCTGTACTTGGCACCCTGAATTTCTAATGGAGGCTGATGCAACTGCAAAGAATGTGGGCATGTGTATTGACATAGGGGATGTCCTGTGACATATCAAAGCTGTTTCCATTTTCATGCAAAAGAGAAGACAGCAAGTGGCAGTGAACGAGGATTAACATATACTGCAGTATGGGACATTTCCTCTTTCCTGTGTCTTGACCAGAGGTTGCCTTTAAGCATCCTGAAATGGAATCTCTGGAGATAAAATGGAAGAGACAAGGGGGTGTGTAAAGGTATTCAGAAGCCTGCATGGTGCTGCAGCTCTCTGAACCTTTACGAATACTGCTGATGTTTCTAGAACCTCATTGTTTCTGCCTATTTTATGAACTGTTATTCATATCAGTTCTAGAATCCAACTTTCCCTTAAGTAGCTCATGCAGTACTGGTAAAATACGGCTATTGCTGACCACAGATAAAACTGAAGTCCTCAGAGAAGACAGGTAGTCATCTTTTATTTGGGAATGTTTTTGTAGTTCCCAGGCCAGGAAGGATAGTGGTTCATCCCCATTCTGTAATTGCTAGACTCAGGATGCTAAGACAACACCACATCAGTCTGATTGGGTCAGGATGCCACATCAGCACTCTCATTTTATGAAGAAGAGGAAAAAACGAGTCAAAATTAATAAAAGGAAACAGAAAGGATGGTACGAAGAAAAAAGAAGTGGAAGATGGACAGGAGGAGATTTTTGAGAATAGCTTTCTAGAAAATACAAGTAGAAAAACAAAAAGAGTGAGAAGAAAACTAGGGAAGAAAATATGTTCTGCACTTGGGAATCTGTGTCCTACATTGCAGTTTGAGAAGCCTGGAAGGAACAGTCTGCTGTGGCTTACATGCTCACCTGAAGATATATTATTCTATTCTACAATGCAATGTCAAATGTCTCTTGGAAACCTAAATAGATTATGTCTAGTGCTTCATCCCTATCTGCTCCCTGCATTCTCCTTATGATAAGACAGAGATTTATATTCTTATTCTTCTCAGATGGATGCATCAATCTCTGCTGTCAGGTTGCCTGTCCAAATAACAAACCTGCATTCATAGAACTGTTTTAAATGTAATGTTGATAGATGTTGCTTATGTGCATTTGGCATCAACTTACAGTCACTTCCCTACAAATCACAATCTTCTCAAGAAACCCTTATTTTCTATCTTTTCCACATTCTCACCATCAAGAATTAATTATGGTCATGGAGTCATTATTTGGGACATTTCTAGGAATTCTGCACTTCCCTGTCACTAGACTGAGTCGCTAAGCTGTTCGCACTACCCACTGTTGCCATTCTCTTTCTGGCTGCAAAAACCTTGGTTTGCATTTTGGAGACAGAAGAGTTGCCAACACTGGACCAACCTGAACATTTTCAGTGAAATCTTCGGTCTGATAAAGCATTGCAAAATGTTCTCCTCCCTCCGTAACTGCTGTTACTGCCGGCACCCACCTGTGCCCTCGGAGAACCAGCCAGGGACCCTGCGCTCGGCTCCCGGCACTGCCGGCCGCTGGCTCAACTCCAGGTTCCCCACTCCTCCTTCCTGCCTACTGCCCACACCTTTCGGCTACTCCCAGCTAAATTATTTGTTCAAATGCCATTTCTTTCCCCACATTCACACCTTCATCTTCTCTTTGTATTTTTCCCCACAGAAACAGTGAACGGCAACTAGGTCTTGTCTAGTAGCTGGTCTTGGCCAGTAACTCAATGACAAAAACCTGAGTCCTTCCAAGAGGTTGGTTTGGCTCCTGCTTTCGTGGACCTACAGCAAGAAAATACCAATATCTCCCAGAAGGACAAAAGCCAAGCTGTAGTCTCTCTTGAGTTTGTTGCACTGGCTCCTTATGTAAACAGGATACGGAAATAAAGTCAGAACATTTTTTATGCAATTAGTGAACTATTTACTCACTAACACTGCACCAACATTGGAACTCTTGGTTTATTTTTTTAAAATCCATTTTGAAAATATTATTCTCCCATATATTTTGCATTCCTAATTTGCCTGCCTCATAAATCACAGGGAAGTGATTTCACACACTGCTCAGCACATTGCATAGGAGTCTGGTTATTTCTTGCATAAGCTATAGACACCTTCATCTGTTTTTCAGTTTCAGACTTCTTGCAATACTCAGTTTGCAAAACTGGTATTTTACTAGTAATCTCTGTCGTTATAAACTCATAGAAGATCTATTGTAATGCAGCGTTTATGAGTTTGCTCTTTTCCCTCATATCCTCGTATATCCTTACAACAGTGAAGTGGTTAACGTACAAGACACTGAACATCCGTAGACATTCACTGTTTATCTCATACGACAGCGTACTCTAAATGTTCTTCCTTTTTTAAGGATTTTTTTAAGAAATTTTAAGAATTTTGAAGTCCTTTTGCCTCAAGTATTTCAGTATTATCAGATTAAAGCTCACAGTCACGTGGGACCAATATTTTTAAGTGAATACAAGTCCACATAACTTTTGTAAAAAGTAATTGAAGAATATTAATGAATGATATAAAAAGTTTTACTATGTTAAATACGCTAATTCTTTTTCCTTGCTGTTCTTATCACAGGGAAGTCAGTAGGAGACTTATCACAGGTCACAGTGGCTCTTTAGTCCAAACTTATAAAGCTATGGCATTATGATTAAAGTTAATGCCTAATTTAACAATGGCCATTTCAGAATGAGGATGGCCTTAATTCTTATGCAATTCTACCGTAGTAAATAGAGTTAAACAGTGGAAACACTATGCATAAGCTTCCTCTAAGAAATCTTGTTTATTTGTAAATGAATGCCTGCATACCCATTTCTAGCAGACTGTTCTTTAAATTTCTGTTAAAGGACGTCTAATGGATGAGTTCTGCCTATTGCAATGATACAACCAGTGCAAGGTTTTCTTATCAGTCTGAAGATGGAACTCATGTTATATATTACAATAATGAACATGATTGGGAAATTTCCAATGAAAAATATTAATTAATGAATTTATTCCAAACAACAGGTAAGACCATCAAAAGAATTGTTTCAGCTAGGCAATGACATTTTTGTTTTTCCCCCGTTTTGGGTGCAAAATTAAAATACTAAATCATTCATGTAAAATGGAATTTTGGAAAATGACCATTTTGAATTAATAATTCAGATTTGAAACTGAATTTCTCCATTTCATTCTGCCTTATTCCATTTCATTAACTTAAATACCAAATTAACTAACTCAAGGGTTATACACTTTGAAAAAAATCCAGTTGATCAAAACTAGCCCTTTCCTGAATACAGTTAGTTTCAATTCATCATGTTCTTTCCAGCTGCACATTTCCAATGAAGCAATCAGATTGTTTTTTACTACATACTGAATAGATCATTTTTTGAGAAAAGGAAGCTTACAATAAATATTTTATGTCAGTTTTTCCAGTGCTTGAAGAAATCAGCAGTCCCGCTAAATTTTTTACCTAGAGAGTCAAATAAGACCCAATTTTTTGAGACAAAATTCCTGATTTCCTGAAAGTAATTATTTTTAAGATGATTTTTAATGGTATATAAAATGTAGATGTCCAATCCCAAAGAAATTCAGAATACTCTACAATTTAATTTTCTTTTCTAATTTAAAAGAGAATTTAGCAACATAACAGCAGCATATTGGATAGTACTGAATTGTATTTTACTACAGCATTACAGACTGTTGCATTATTGTATTTTTCAAAGACTCTAGTTTCTTCAAAATTCTTTTCCAATATTGCACATTTACTTTTTTCCTCCTTTTCCTTGATGTATTTACAATTACAAAATTTAATCAGAGACCTGATTCTAAAGATTAAATACATTATTATTTAAACAATGACTACAGGGCCCAATAAAAAAGAAAGAAATTGTCCCAACAAATAATTTTGCAGTGTGACAGATAATGTTAATCTGTGGAAAACCAAAAAAAAACCCCAACCCAAAACCAACCAGGCAAACAAAAAAAAGCAACATGGAAGACCAATTGTTACTGTGAGTTAAACCAATGTCTGGAATGAATAATGGAAGCAAACAGCTATTTCATTAAAAACTGTTCATTGTTTGTCAAATGACTCAAGAAATATGATTATACCAGATTCTCAATTGTGTAAATTGTTATGGCTCTGTTACCTTCCTGAACATTTGGGAAGGACTGTTCATGTAGGTATCACGGCAAATTTCACTGAGTGAGGGTCTGCCTACTGAGCAGGGCAAATACATGTATTTTGAATTAATTCGTTGAGTCAGTGACTTGATTAATCTTATTCCAGGACTTTTATTTTTGTGTCTCTTTGATTTAGCTGTAAAGTGAAGGCTTATACAAGGTGAACTACCTCTTATCAATCAAGAAGTTCACATCTTCGGTGTCTGCAGTTCTTTGAAATGCTGGGAGAAGCAGAAATATTTATCATGTTCTCAAGGTGGTTTCTGAACCTTTCAATCTTATATCTAGATCACAGCCAATGCCTCCTTCTTCAACCCTTTTGTAGACTGTGAAATCAGCAGTTTAAAAAGACATTCCTAGCACGGGAAGCACAGGGGAACTAGGACACATAATCAATCTTCAGACTCTCATGGAACCTGCTAACAGGTTTTTATTCCTGTAGTCATCCAAAGGATTAGACTGCTTGGTAAAACAACCTCTCTGCCTCTCTCTCTCTTTGTGCGCCTTATCCCTTTTTCTTCTCTCCGTGATACCGCTGCATTTTGCCTGCATTTTCTTTTTAATTCTTTTTGTAAAATATCCATTACTACTTTTTTACTCAGCCAAGCGCATTCTGCAGTGAGATTTCAGCTGTTTATACACACTTGAAAGATACACTCAGCATGGTATCCTTAGGAAAAAGAAAAACAAAACCTACTATAGGGTTTATTTTTGATGTTTTGAAAGTTCAGCCAGAAAGAAAACAGCAACAGCCCAGCCGGTATAGCTTTCATTATGTGTGTGTGAAATGCAAGGATCATGCTATCATAGAACTAAATAAGTTAATATTATCTTTACAAGCTAGTGTCTCTTGATCATTGATAAGTAGGAGCCGGTATTTACTGTGCAGTGTTTTAATTCCCCCTGGCACCTTACTCACTCCTGAATGCATAATTGGGTTTACAAGTATTGCTCTACTTTCATACATACCACACTGTGCTCTCCCATTGTTTTTTTGTTGCTTCCAGCCATTTCCCTGAGATCCTGTAATAACCTTGATCTCTTCCAGTCACTTTATTAGGCTCCACTGGTAGCCATCCTCATAGTGAGCTCTTGACAGCACTCGTCAATTCTGGATGCTTCAATTAATTGCACCAGCACCTATCTCCTGGCTGCCTCTGTTGGCTCCTGCCGTCGGTACTTCAAAACCTCAAAGCAAAGTGACAGTGTGGGATGGCAACAGCTCAGGGACTTCAATGCAACGAGAACGGTCTGAGTTTCAGCAGAAATTTGAGTCAGAAATATCCTGCCACCTCCCCCTCCCCCAAATTCAATTTTCAGCCCGGTTTCTAGGGACTTGTAATAACATAGAAATCAAGAAAGATTGATGAACCAGTCTTCTTTGGATTTTTTTTTTTCTTCTTGTTAGCAGGGGTGTGTTGTTTCCTTCATTGATGAGTTCATGAGGGAGTCAATTCAGAGGCCTTGAAGACAACGTGTGGCCCGTTCCAGTTGTCCTTTACTCATGCATTTGGGATGAACATGTACGTGCTTGTGTGTGTGTGTGTGTGTCTATGCATCTCTGGTGTGACCTGCAACTTCTAAATACACTAAGTGAATTGTTCCACCCAATTATTTCACCATAAATTTATTATCTATGTAATAATCAAAAACAATATTTGCATGTTTTTATGGAAATTCACCTGAACTGTGAAGGAAGAAAAACTCTTTGCTGTAAGCTCTTCCATTGCAGTATATACTTGCTAGTAAGTGCTTTCAAACTCGTATTTGTATATTTCCACATTAATTTGGTGTTTTTACACTTTTAACCATAACAAAGAATTTGGGATCTGGCCCAATAAAAATACAAATTAAATCTACTGTTCTCCTGCGGCTGTTCACTACTGATGTCACCAAGGTTTAATGTAATGTCACCTTTAATTAGAAAAATTGTAAACTTTAGAATAATTAAATGTTGAACTCATTTATTGGGAGCCTAAATACACAGCCCATGTGACTACTTCTGCGGCAGAAAAAGATATTGAGATACTGAAGTGAATATAGACAAACACTTTCTTGCAGGAAGAAAAAGTAGTCTTAGGTAAACTAATCTGGTATGGTCTTTGGTGCTGTCTCAGCCTTGGCTCATCTTGAACCCCTGCACATATGTATATTTACATGGAGTATCACAACCGTACCTTTCTCTCTACATAGCTTGTAAAACTGAATTTGATGGAAATATTCATCCTCAAATTCAAAGCTCAGATATGCAAGATGTGATCTCATCTTTGTTGCACGTTTTGAAGGGTTTTTTGTGTAGCTGTCATCCTCAGTATGCTGTGGATTGAATCATATGTATGTTTGGGCTCAGTTCTACCCAGTCTATCTAGTACATTTCAGTTTCAATTAAGCCAATGAAACTACACTTGCTTAGAAAGGTTTCTATTTCTTTTATTTCTTTTTTTTTTTTTTTTTTCTTTTGGCAAGTAAAACTATTATGGAAGGTAATATGGTGAAATTGAATGCATTTTGCATTTGAATAGAAAACAACATTTTTGCTGTCGTTGTGATGATTGTCTTATTGTAAAATGTGCTGTTTGTCTAGAGGAACCGGGATCTGGTAAACAATGGAGTTGAGTGTCTTGTGTGTAGTTTGTAACTTATTGACAGTGAAGGAATGATCCAATTAGTAAGTGATTAATCACAAGTTCCTGTAGGTCTCAGACTGCATATTGAAAATTTATGGGGTAAAAGAGTATTTCATGCACATGTCTTCACCTAACAGGTAATCACCTCCTGGGAATGAGAACAACATTAGAAAAAAGAACAACACGGGCCACAGTGCAAAGTACTAATTATTTGATTAATTCCCATTGTCACTGAGAAGTATACCTTTACCAGGCAATCATAATTATAATGACAGCATCTGTGCTGCTTCGTTACAATTTTTAAAATTAATCAATATTTTATTGTCAACAAACAGCAAGGAAAATATTCAACATTTCCAGCTTAAACAACTATTTGGTGTTTCAACAACATAGGAAAGTAGATTTGGCTATACAGAATTTAATTGTGAGGTATGAGACATGAGAAATTGTGCAGCATTTCAAGGAGGACTTACAATGTTAGAATGTTAATTTTTAGAGAAACCTAATTAACATGCAAAGTGACATGTTTTATTTTGTCACAAAACCAGTAAAATAGTAAAAGAAACCTACGACCTTTTAAATAAAATAGAAAATCTTCACATTTTTATTTTGTAGATTAATCTTAGTAAATTGAGCTACTGTCACAGCAATTCTCATCCTTGCTTGTGGCATGTACATCCCACTATGATTTATCAAACTATCTTATACAGACCTGTTATTATATGATTTCCAGCTTTCAGTTGTTCATTTACTGAAAGTATCTGTCAATTTTGTTTATTCCAGGCTAAATAATCATGACTAAATTTCAGATGAGTAATAACCTTATGATGCTTAAATCTGACAATAATGTGGAATACAATAATGGCATTTTGATTAAGTAGATGATGAAACGGGATATAAAAATATAGACTTGTCAGTGCTGAACCATACCCCTCAAACATTTTCAGCTTTGCAATAAAATAATTCAAGTTATATTCAACGTAGAAAAAATGGAAGTATGAAAAATTGCTAAAATCAAAGTTAAAAATACCAATTTTCAGGTGAACAAGCAGGATAAACCTTCATCATCTCTAAGTGTTTTGCAGCCTGAGTTAGTAGCACAGTACCTTTAAGTACCATTGAAAGAGGTTGAAAAGGAAGACTTTACGGTAAGTGTGGAATCTTCACATGTACTTCTCAAAATTATATGTCATATATCACTTGTTCACACCAGTCTATCCGTAACCTTGGTGTACTGTCTGTGGCTTAACTACAAGACTGACCTGGGCACCCTGGGCTCCCTTCATAGGCAACAGACAAAGCTAGGACTGCATTGACATGATTCTTTTCATCCCAAAGTAGATAGCTAAAATATGTGGGCTAAAAGCTCTTATGTCTCTGAATTGGCTGCAAGGGTACCTTAAAGTTATCTAGATCTCAACCCTACTCCTTTTGTCTTTCACACTCAGTATAACATCGTAGATTCATCAAACAAATTAACTCGATCAGGCATGATGTGCCTTCAGTAAACCAGTGAAAATAAAGGCAAAAAAGTATTGCTTCCTTAGGAATACTGCCTTCATGGTCCAGTCTATAGGGGCAGTGGGGCAGAAGAGACAATGATCTAGCGGACTTGAAGATTTCTCAAATCGTGTAGTTACTGAAGAGTCAATTGCTTAGTTTTTATTTAATATATAATTCTTCTCCTGCTGATCTCCAAACAATAAAAATCACCCAACAGATTTATCTCTCTATAATACATACTATAAGTCACTTTACAGAAAACTCAACCACAGATAGCCCCACTGGCCTTCGTGATACCAGAAAGAGTCAACTTTTGCTGTGCTTGACCTTTAGCTGGTAACTGCCACCAGGTTTCTAAAAGTGTTGGAGTAGTCTTAGATGATGAATAAAATGCAGCTCTGATCTTGCTTGCTGAATAAGAGCAGAAATAATAGTTTTGCCAAATATATTCAGACAGCCTGGATAATGGTGTCATAAACAGAGAAACTTTTTGGACAGAGTAGAAAAAACCATACTTTTCATGTTGATAGTGTATTGACCTTCTTTGATTTTTCATCCTTTCCTTAGTTTTAGAGGAACAGTAGATGAGTGAGTCAAGGCAATTCGTCTAGAGTTCTCAGAATTTATTGCATGGAGGCAAATTGTTTCTTAATTTTGTGACCAACTTGGAAACTATGCTAGAGATGTTTAGTCCACTTTTAACCATCATCAGAAGAAAATAATAAAGTTTTGATTCTGACTTTTTCCATTATTTAATAGTGATGCTGAAACACAGTGAACAAGTTAGTAGTGATGTCAAAACACAGACCAGTCCTAAAGGTAGATCTGTGGGGTTCTCCTCTTTCCAGGGATCTAAGTAAATATTTATTTTGGTGCAGGAAGGTTTTGTTACTTTTAGTGAGTTTTATTTCAGTTACTGCTTAAAAAAAAAAAAAGAAAAAAAGTTTTACTTGTTTGTCAGTCCTGATTTGTTCCAATTTGATTCACTACCACCTCTAACTTAAATGAATCTCATGAGGTGCATCAACAGAAAGTAAAAGTGCTGTTGGACTTACATAGTATTTGAATGAGATCTGTGAAAGTCACGTTAGACAAGACTAAGGTAACACTCTTTAGCTGATGATTAACTGGGCAGGAATTATTTCTTCTATCTTTCCTGAGGAACCTGCATACATTTTTCAGGACTGTATTTGTGGGTATGCAGATAAAGTAAAAATCATGCCAGTATTTCTTTACTCCTGTTGCATGAGCTGAATTAACCAGGGTGTGGAAGATAAGCAGAACTTATTTTCATTGTGGACTGTAATACTGAAAATTTCAGATATTAGATTTAGTTTATTGAAATATACTGTCTCTCCTGCCCTGAGAGACTGCTGTGATAAATTAGAGCCCACAATCATGAACTAAATGAACCTTTTTGCATAGAAAGATGTATCATAAGCTACTATCTGTACATATGTATATTTGAGGATAGAGAAGTAGTAGTGATCTGAGCATGACCTAAATGGTATGGAATAAGGGGTGGAATGTCCTGGTTTGGCTAAACCAGGACTGTTTTCTCCTTTCAGGAGTTATTTCAAATAAGTTTCTTCTAAGTAACTGCACTTTCTGAAAGTACAGCTACATGTTTTTAAGACACTGGCTGCATTTCAGGCTTGATAACACTTGATGCATTAATAAAAACTTAATCAACGGTTGAAAATCATTGAGAAAACATAGCTGGTCCAAAATGTAGGTGGCTGCTTATTACACGGTGCTTTAAGTAGAGTATGCACTAGACTCATATTCCCCAGTCTAGACTGGCTCTCAGTTGGTTTCTGGAAACACATACATTCTGTAAGAATGTTTTCTTTCACAGTGTGACAGAACTTGAACTTGCAGACTTTCAGAGCTTGTTGCAAAAACTCTTATCTTTTTTTTTCTTTTTTTTTTTTTTTTAATCTGTGAAAGGTTAAAAGCCTTCAGAAGAGAAAGGTTTTCTTGGATCAGTGACATGGTCCTGATCATACAGAGGCATTTTAAAAGGAGAATATTTGTCTTTTGGGGGAAATCATTGAATACAAATATTGACTATGTTAATTTTTGTAAGGTGTTTAGAGCATTGGTAAGAATTTAATATCCTGGGTTGGAGTACAGAAACATTGTTTTAATTTAGTGAATTTAATAGATTTAGCACCTTTCTTCTTGCAAATTCATTGTTTCAGAGCTTGTACCTCTGCCTTCACATGGAATAGGCGTCTTTCACAAACCTCTAACATAAAACTACCGTACTGTGGTCTGATTCTGGTGTGAGTTGTATGTGATTCAAATAACCTGGACAGCAGATAGACATGGGCTTCACATTGTTTTGTCTCTGTGGTCATTCAGGTAGAATACACATTTACTTGATTTACTATGCCATCACATAGATCATGTTATCACCTAATTTATCTTTCAAAGTATTCAAGGACGAAGAAAGTGACATTATAGCTCAGATTTGTACAAGCAGGCCTTCCATCTAGTTCATTGTTCCTTTAAAATACTCAGAAAGAAAGAAGGATTTAATATGGCCAAATCAATTGAAACAGTTTTTCAAAATTTTGTCACCCTGACTTTTAGAAAGACAGCAAGACAGAGAATGGAAGAAAGGGGGAACTCCTTGACTTGAACCTCAAAGAACTGTCACTTAAAAGCTTCTGTTTTCATGAGCTATGTGGAATGAAAAAGTATTTCAGAAAGTGGACGGTGCCCCAGAAAGTTATTTGAAGTTCTTCTCTTGACTGTCAGGGAGAGTATAAGCAGAGAGACACAGAATATCATTTTAGTCCCTAAGAAAATATTTAATTTCTCCTTTTTTTATTGAATATTAGAATTGCGCAGACTGAATCAGATTACTTTAATTAAATTCCCTCTAGGTAGGCTTTTGAGTGGTTACTCCAAACTTACCTGATATTAAAATAGATATTTGCCAGTGAAATTAAGTCTAAGTCTGTAAGTTACAGCAGTCTCAAGACAGTAGCTAATTCCATACTGGAAATTAATGTAAATTTATAAACACGCTTATTCTGGTTTAGTGGAAAAGCACCTTGTTATTTGCCCTTATAAATATTTGAGGTACTTCTCATCTTTTAAAAGCATCTTATCTAAAAGCAGAAATAGAGAAATAATATCATTTCTTAATTGAAAGGATATTTTTCCCATTCTTTTGTACACTGTTTTATTTCTCTTCTGTACTTTTGAAAGGGGTGATTTTTTTACGTAACAGAAAGGCTACATCACCTAGAGTGCCAAACTCTGTGCATGCCTAAAGTAGCCTGAAGGTTTCCAGAATAGACTTTCTGACATGACCTTCTGCAATCAATACTGGTAGGCAGTCAACATAGAGCCACAATGTTACTTCTCTTTTTTCTCTTCAGATCTTTTAAAATATTC
The DNA here is from genome assembly GCF_000690535.1 of Cariama cristata. Classification (NCBI taxonomy): domain Eukaryota; kingdom Metazoa; phylum Chordata; class Aves; order Cariamiformes; family Cariamidae; genus Cariama; species Cariama cristata. The sequence continues at coordinate 14,597 of NW_009637705.1, read as the reverse complement.
TTCTTAAAAACAACTCACATTATATGCTTCCTGGATTATTTTCTTTAAGTTACCAAGATAAGTTGTGTTAAATGGGTTCTTTATTTGGAAATGTATCTTTTTTGACAGTTATTCCTCACATGATTATGTGGTTTACGAAAGAAAATGCCTCTGAACAGAAATAGGTTGATGTGTTTCCATCCCTAGATTAGGGGACAGTTTGTGCTGAAATGCAGGAGGAAATCTGGGATATTGTCCTTAAAGACTTACAGAAAAGAGTGTGATTCAAGAGCAAGTAACATAGTGCTACAATTAATAAACATGCAAACTGAGTTGTTCTGCCTGTTTAGTGTGCATATCCCTGTGATAACAACATAAAGTTGTTTTATTTATAATTTTCCAAATATGGATCTTCCAATCTAAACAGTAGATACTGAGAAAGGTGGCGTGCATCCTCTACTCAGACTTCACAGTAAAGGTATTCAGAAATCCTATTAGTGCCAATAAAGAACAAAAAAGTAGTATATATCCCCAAAAAAGGTACTTCATTTAGAAGTAAAAAGGAAAGGAACCCTAATAAAATAATAATAATAGTAATAATAATAACAATAGTAACAACAACAGCAACAACAACCCTACCTAAACCCAGGCAAAATACACTGTGAAAATCCAGCCATGCAAATAGCACCCTTGCACACTGTGGCAATACGTGATAGCACTAAGTGCTGGATTCATAAATCCGAAAAAGACTATTGCAGTCTGCATTATCCAAGCTGCAATAATCCCTTGTTTGAACAAGACAATCTGTTTTAAGATAAAAGATCTCATCTGTTTAAAAAAAAAATAAAAATAAAACAATTGGCGATGATCGAGGATCCACCCAGAGCAGTCAGTTTCCTTTTTCTGCACAAGACAGAATCCTGCGTACGTGGATAAGGAAAACCAGCTGATGAACCACTTCACCTAAACTCAGATAGACAGAAGCTCCTTTTGAACGCTCTTAGAGGTACTGAGCTTTTCCTTGATTGAACAGGAAAATGAGGCACTTTTTTAGGAGCATTTCTTCACTAAATATCTAGAAGTGATGTCAGTTAGATACCTAAGCCAGAGAATTAGCTTCTTTCTTCCATGGTTTTTTGACTTGGACAGTATTTTTCAGACAATGCTCCCTAGGACAAACTCCTTCATCTTGCAAACACAGGTTAATTCTTTCTTTATGGAGGTGCAACATAATCAGTTGCACTGAAGTACATACACAATGCATATATAAAAATCTGCTTCTGTCTCACTAGTCTGGAATATTTTTTTTCCTAAAATAGACTTCATTCAATCAATATCATCTCCTAAAAGCAAAATCCTAGAAAAACAAAGGATTCCTGCATGTAACCAAGGTCAGTGTTGGCAAACTAAGAGGAAAAGGGAGTTTAGACTGAAAATTTTACCTTAGGCCAGTCTTATTCTTTTAATCCAGGGCTTCTCTGGCAATTATGGGTATTCTGTGACCTGACTCTGGCAGAGAAATGAGCCCCAACTAAGCAGAATTCAAAGTGCTTTGGAAAAGGTCAAAGCAAAATCTATAAACCTATCCTGGAAACTGACTGCTAAATCTTGTTGGTGAAATAATAGGGTTACAAAGTACATATCCTAGAAGAAAGCATCACTCAGATAGATGTCATATTTTTGAATGGTTTTGCGGTACACAACCTGATGAGGGGTCAGAAGTGTGAATGATGGAGTCAAGGACAAGAGGTTAAAACCTTGGCAAGCTGAAAAGTAACTATTGTAAGAATTTCAACCAGGACTCTGGGCAACAACCAACCAGACTATCCAGCATCAGCTAGTCCGGAAAAAATCTGAAGGTCACCTCAGACAAAAGAAGCTGCAATACCTTCTGCTATTTCTTCTTTTTGTTTTGCTTATTTTTGCAAAGCAGCTTTTAAATGTACTGAATCTTCCTTCTCTACCTTTACCCTAATATATGAAACATGTCCAGGAATATTCTGGGCACAAAGACTAGCTGGCATAAAACAACCTGTGTTTATGCAAGTCTTACAGTTTCCAAAGTGGGGGTGGCAAAGCTGCCTTTTGAGAATGTTTCTTGGGACTTCGCAAGTGCTGAATCATACCCAAGTTTTGTGTGATTGACCTGAGCCCGGAGCGTGCCAAGGGACCATTCTCACAGTTCAGTTGAATAAACTTTCAGGTTCCAGCGGCTGGTGAAGTCCCTGAATGCTCTTCAGTTTACTTGACTCACACACATAGGGCTTCATCCAGCGTGCTGAGGGCAATTGTCCTCCCTAAGCTAACACTGGAAAAAACCCACAACAATTTGTGCATGCTTACCCACAGGCGCTTGCTGCTTGCTGTACTCAGTTAAGATTTCGTAGTTCCTACACGCCAACATTTCTTTTGTAAAAGGCTTCAATCTGATTCTGAGGGATGACTTTTTGTGTCTGCATTGCAAAATTACTCAGTTCAATTGAAATGTCAACTGATGATGCTTCTAGCTGTTTGGTTTGGGGATGTAGTTATCTGACTAAATGTTGATCACTAGCTTTCACGCTATCATGTAAAAAAGGTATGTATATGCAGTCGTGTGCAGGTGTGGGTTTGCATATGCAAAAGTATAGGCTCTAAATTACCTGATTATTCTCTCTTGGTCATAACAGAAACTTGTGTTAACCCAGGATATTGCCTTTACCTAAATATGACACATTCAAACACATCCCTCTTCATCTAAATCCATACTCATCTGGTCTCCATTCAAACAACCTAATTTTGCTGTACTGCTTTTGTCCTAACTGCATGAATTCACAACCAAGCAGGGTTTAGCACTGTGTAATTATCCTACCTGACATATAACATGTAAGTAGTACAGAGGCAGAAGTAACAAAAACTTACAGGAAACTAACATCACTAACTCCAACTTTGAAAAACAACCATAGCACATTTAGTAGTAAGTAGTATTTAATTACTTATCTGATAAATACCTTATTTTCCTGATTATATCCATTGATATGAAGAAGGAAAAATACATACAAACTTATTTTCATTCTGAACAGAATTGTTTTCAAAGAGAATGATTTCCATGAATCATCGGTAGAACTTTAGCTTTTATGCCAGAATTATTCAGCCTGAGACTGTCTGCTTAAGAAATTATTTTTTTTCCATTAAAGGGGTGATGCAAAATGTTTTTAAAGCTATCACTTTGGAATAATTAAATGGAACATTGGAGTCACTTTATAATGTCACTCTGCAAGCCTTCTCTAATAGAGCTTCCTTTCCTGTTCCAAAATGGGCAATTAGATAAGAGTGACAGCTGTTGGGGTAGCAGATGCCAGTGTCAAACTGGTGATAAAAATACTGATTTTTCTTTTCAAAAAAAGAAACTTTTTCAAATAGTGAAGTTGAAAAGATACAACAAATCATCTTGAAGTGGCAGACTGGGATTTCTTATCCTTTTAGTTCCAAACACTTGCTTTAGTTTTGTGATTGCATCTAGGGACTCAGAAAAGCTAGATTCAGAAAAACGGACATACCTGCCACTATAGGTCTCAATCTCATTTGAAATGTATTCCTAGAATACCAGATGTGTGCCATTTAAGAGTTGGAATAAATTGAAAGAGCAGGAACATTGTGGAGAGACGGTACAAGGCCAGATACTTCTAGGAAGATGGAAGTGACATCCGTGAGTGTCCTCAGTATATTAAATCTTAATCTATCTAGATTTTCTGCCAAGTCTCCCTAAAGAAAAGGGAATAAATTGTGTTGAGAACTTTAAAGTTTATGTAAGCCTGCTGTCAGAAAAAAAGAAGGAAAGGAAAGGAAAGGAAAGGAAAGGAAAGGAAAGGAAAGGAAAGGAAAGGAAAGGAAAGGAAAGGAAAGGAAAGGAAAGGAAAGGAAAGGAAAGGAAAGGAAAGGAAAGTAAAAAAAAGGAAAGGAAAGGAAAGGAAAGGAAAGGAAAGGAAAGGAAAGGAAAGGAAAGGAAAGGAAAGGAAAGGAAAGGAAAGGAAAGGAAAGGAAAGGAGAAGAGAATGTTTTGGTTGGAAGGGACCTACAATGATCACCTAATCCAACGGTCTGACTGCTTCAGCGCTGACCAAAATCTAAAGTAGGTTATTAAGGGCATTCTCCAAATGCCTCTTAAACAGCGACAGGCTTGGGATAATGACCACCTCTCTAGGAAGCCTGTTCCAGTGTTTGACCACCCTCTAGGTAAAGAAATGCTTCCTATTATATAGTCTGAACCTCCCCTGGTGCAGCTTTGAACCATCCCCATGCATCCTATCACTGACTACTAAGGGCAAGAGATCAGCACGTCTCTCTCCACTTTCCCTCCTCAGAGAGATGTAAAAAGCAATGAGGTCACCCCTCAGCCTCCTTTTCTCCAAACTAGACAAGCCCAAAGTCCTCAGCTGCTCCTCACAGGCTGTGCCTTCCAGCCCTTTCACCAGCTTTGCTGCTCTCCTCTTGATTCATTCAAGGACCTCCACATCCTTCTGAAATGGTGGGGCCCAGAACTGCATACAATACTCAAGGTGAGGCCACACCAACACTGAATACAGCGGGATAATCCCCTCTGTTGACCGGCTGGTTATGCCGTGTTTGATGAACCCCAGGACAGGATTTGCCCTCTGGGCTGCCAGGGCTCACTGCTGGCTCACATTGAGCCTGCTGCCCACCAGCACCCCCAGATCCCTTTCTGCAGGGCTGAGGAACAGAACTGAAAAGACAGTGGAAGAAAGGGATGTTTTAGTCTTGACATACAAATAAGATACCCAGATGTATTTCAGTGATTAGTAAACACACATAATGGTTTCAGAACAAGCTGTGTGTTTGACCACGTTGTTCAGTCTCACTGTGGGCAGTGGAAGGCAGGGACCATGCCTGTACTTCTCTCATGATGGAGTCCCACTGCTCACCCTACTTTGAGGCTGGGTCTCAGTTCACAACTTTCCAGTTCCTCTGCCAAGTCCTTGGCAGGCTGAGCTGGGTTTTCACTCTGCTAGAGACTTTCTTGTCCATGCCCAGTTAGCTACATCTTTCAGTAACGAAATGATCAAAGAACTGTTTTCTGCCCCTGGGAGCAAGTGATACAATACATCACACCTGTGTAGTTGAGTTCTCATCTTCCAAAATGGGCTATCCACATCTCCTATCTGCTGGGAACAGCCCCCTCCATTCTCTCGTCCATGGCTGGGAAACATGAGGTTGTCAGTTGGCACAGGCTAGCAGAATGCCAGGGAGAGAGTTGATGGTACCACTATGATCTGCTCAGATTGTGTCCTGCCTTGATGCATAGCATAGACAGAACTACTGGAAATTTCTTGAAAGTGATATGAAAGAGGACAGTTAGTTCTAAAGCAGGATTGAGGGAACTTTTACTTCCTGAGAGCTAAGGAGGACTTTTATGTGATCACTTAAACCACAATTTGGTCTTATTCAGAAATAATAGGAAAAAATATCCTGGCTATGAAGCATATGAAATGAAATTGCAGGCTGTGATCCTGCAATGGGTCTAAATAGGATGTTCTTTATTTTTCAACAGGAGGATAAAAGTTAGAAAATTAGTAAACTAACTAATTCTTAACACTGGGATTAAGATGGACTCTTTTGTCTTGGGCACTCTTAGTATTTGGACCAGCTTCCCTCCAGGTTCTGCTTCACCTTATATGACTAAATTCCAGAAATCAGAATCACATCTTAATTTTTTGAAACCCTTCCCATCGTCCAGTTGTTTTGTTTTCAGGCAAAAGAGGCAAATGTGTTCAATTAATGGAACTCTCCAAATAGCTAGGATACAGATGTTGCGATTTGTGTACTTTCCACCTGAGCTTCTCAGCTGGTGTTACAGCAAGGTAGAGCCAAATAAAGCTAATTAACACCTTCTTACCCTTTTAATCCCTTAACATCTAGCTCACAGAAGTAAAACATTGATAAAATAAAGACAAGTACAACTGTGATGATAGTTTCTTAATAACATGTCAATAAAATGTGTTCAAGAACATATAGAGTGTCTCCTGGGATTTTAGGATTAAATAGTCATTTTGCTAAGCATTGCAAATAGCTTTGTAGATAAGGCTATTTATATGAACATGAGAATGTAACAAGTGTAATAAGGGATTAGATCAAGATTAATTTCAATAATTATCATGTCCAATCCTAAGCGTGTATGAGAATGGCCATTACTGAGTGCCTAATGAAGAATGGAGAAGAAAGCATTGATATTTACTCATGTTGTTATAGATCTATGATTCAGATTGTCTCTGAGCTGAAAGTCATGTATTCTACACAAATTACTTTTTTTTTTTTAATATTATTTGCTCATTACTTATAAGACAACATGGAGACAGAAAAAGCCCGGATCTACTAACTAGATTATTTATGGTTTATGCATATGCCATCTGGTCAGACCAGTTGAGGCAATGCACCAATATTTTTTTTGTTTTAATCATTGCTAGCTGATGTCCGTGCAAGCACAAGGTCTTCAGCAGGTGAATCTTTTTCATCTTGGTGTAGTTGTGGTTCTGAGATCCAGTCTCAGAAATGATGGGCTGTTTGGATAAAGGTAGTAGCAGTAGGATATTTTCTGCAAGTTCAGCATATTTTCTTGGAGGGTTGGGGTTTTTTTGTTTGTTTTTTTTTTTGTTTTTTGTTTTTTTTTAGTATTACAAGAAACATAAATATTTCAGAAATGCTAAAGCTGTTGAAGAGTTTTAAATTCCTTTACATTTCATGAACAAAGTTCTTAACACTGTTTGACACTTTTGTTTCAGCCAAAAATAACCAGGAATTCTTTGTTTGCCTTGAAGACGCATTTTTCAGTGAATAACTTCTTTGCCACTGTAGCTGTTATTTGATGGGTTTTTTTCTATGCTTAGAGGTATTAGTACTATTTTGAAGGCCTGCATAATGATACTGTGATGTGTGACTGAAACAGAGACACTGCTGTTACAATTCAGAAATAAAACAATTCCATTACCTCCTAAGGCACTGATTTATATTCTAGAAAAATCTTCACTTTAACTTCATCACCTTCTACATGATTGTAGTACTACAGTGGTCTTCCAGCATATAAAGGAAATCATGAGCTGATATCCTTATTATCTACCATTTAACATAGCACACATCTATGTAAAGCAAACAAATATACAAAAAACTGTAGAAAAAGAGGTTAATCTCACAGGTGATTGTCCACACAGAAAGACTGCTGAACATCTCATACTGTGACAGTGAAACACATTTATTTAGAAAGAACAGGTACGATGATGATTTGGAAAAAAACTCAAAACCCTCACGATCAAAGGAATAAGTTTGGCAAGTATGTAGATTGCCTTTCAGTTTATTTATAAATGTTGAGCTACTGAAGAAGTTAATTAATAAAGTATAAAGCAGGCTCTGTCATGATAGTCTAAAGAACCTATTATTCAGTTCTGTTAGATTTTCAAAATATGTTAATGCCTGGGTTTTTTTCCCTGTTTTAAGGATTAAGGATTGATTCTGCTTTTTTTTCATGCAAATGATTCTTTTGTAATTACGGTCTTTTAGCCTTTCTGGCCTTCATCATATTTTAATTTATATGACTCCTTTGCTTTTGAAAACAACTCAATTTTACATTTGGGAAATGAACAAAGGGGAAATTATCTAGCTGCTCCGTTGACAATATTGTACCTTAATTTTTCTTCAGCTTTTAAGTTCAATGCATGTTTATACCCATGAGCAATGAGTCTTCACATTATCTTGGCAAGCTTATTTTTACATTTGTCAAAGTCTAAGGAAGTCTAGTAGAGAAGATCACTATGGCAGGTCTGCTATCATGGACCTTTTAAAAAGACAAAGACACCCCATAGAATGGGAGAATTCACATCTGCCCAGAATTTCTGTCCCGTTACTGTCAGATTGTTCTACTTTTTGAAGAAGGAAACTTTCAAAGATCTCTTTACTGCTTCAAATTAATGGCTGCTTATACTCTTGAATAAAATTTTCACAGTATCAATACATCTGTTAGCTGCATCTTCTTTAATCAGAATAGAAGGCATTTCTTCCCTGTTTCAGATTAACAGGGAAATTTCAACATTTCCAATCAGCCTATTAGATATCAGGCAACATTTATGCCTTCATGGGCCTTTATCTGAGAGTTATTATATATACTATTCAGAGTAAGAACCCTGTGGCAACAGATCAGTCATATAATACAGAGTCATCAGACCAGGCAAAAATCTGCTGAATTTGATGATAAGAGAAAAGTACCATGCACAAATAAACCCTAGCATTGAAGTCAGGTGCTTGGAAAAACACTTCTCATGCCACTGATGTCTAAGAAAATGAGGTGAAAGAAAACCTGTGGTTTAGGTCTTCAAAAACCCACAGTTGAATGCTTATCCATTCTTTCAGCATTTTGAAAAAGCCTTAGATGACCACAAATCTGACCTAAAATATTTGTCAATGTTTTAGAAACCCTCAGGTTTGGAATGTGGTGTTGGGTTTCTAAAAGCACAGTCAAACTGTTTGTATCGTTTGGTCCCAAGAGAGGTGTTCACATCATTATCGTGTGCTGCAACAATCAGAAAATGTGCTGGTTTTTACCATCATCATGTATACTCCACATAATTGAGGCATGCTTAATTGGAAAGTTCCCAAGGGAAGTGTAATGATGCTTAATTAAGATAGTTGTGTCATCAGGCAAAGGTTGCTTTGTAATTAAAGCACAGAACTATGCAAATCCCTTCATGTCTCTCTCCCTCTCTCATTCCCCCTCTCTCTTTTTCTGTCTGCTTCACACGCATACTCTATCAGTCACATTTATGGACCTGTAGAATGAACTGAATACCTGCTTCACAAGAAAGCTACTCCTCAAGAGTTAGAAAACATGCTCTGAAATTGTACAACATAAGGCAAATGTGTTCAAACACGTTCAGGATACTGCTGTGCTGCAGAACAGAACTTTGGCCAGGAGTGACCACAATAGCAGAAATAGCTTCAATTTACATGTCTCTGCTTTGGCACTGCAAGTTTTCTGGGTTTGTACTGGGATCATGAGAACAAACTAACAGAAAGGATCATCCATCTGTTCCTGTCTTTGGCTTCAAGAGCAACTTCTCATTTTAGTAATAGATGCTTAAGGAAGGAAAGATGAACAGTTTTAGCAATCTTTTTCCTGTGTAGTATAAGTGGTGCTAGTAGAGTCTGTATCCATTTCACAGTCTAGTTACAACCTATTATTTTTTAGATTCACATTGAACTCTGGGCTGTCTGGATTTTCTATATCTTATTTATCCTTGATGGTGGGACATGCGGGTAGTGACATACAGAGTTTCACAACTTGATCTGCTTAAGAATTCAGATTGTTTCTGCTGCACCATATATCTCAAAACAACTCCCTGAAGGTCAAGGTCCAAACTCCTGTTCCAGTTAAGGCCACTCAGAAATGTCCTTTTAATGAAGGTTTTGGGACAACAAAGAGAGGAAAATGGTAGTATACACTTTTCCAAGAACAGTATGTATAACCGGAGGGTTTTTTATGATTTACGTATTTATGGCAGAGCTCTTGTGCGAGAATAAACAGTGCAAAGACAAGGAGGAGACTCCTGTCGAGTTGTGAACTTTGTAAGACGTGTAAGTATTGACTTCACTGAGAGGCTTAGACTCAGTTGTCCTCTCCAAGCGAAAAGTGATCATTGGTGTCTAGCTTCTGGGAAAGGCAAGAACACACATATTTTCTTCTGCTGACTATTTTACTGAATAGGAGCTGTCATATCTTGCTACTCAGACTTTTGCCCCTACATGAATACTCAGCAGTACCAGAATTGCCATGCACACATTTTCTCTACATTAAATTCTGTACACTAAATTTTTCTGAATCTGAAGGCAATTTAGGATTAACATATTTTACAAAACCCAAAATACTTGTCAGTCTGTGTTGCTCATTACAGACTCATTCTCCTAGCAGCACTGGTAGCCTGAGGATGGCAATGCGTAGCCTTTCATAATTGTCTGTTTATAGCTGGGCTGAAAGTAATTTTCTCATGGTGTAATTTATGGGCAGTGGCAGGCTCCCCTCATCTCTGCTTTGAGCAACAATGCCAAGAGCAATACACCAATCCTTGCCCAACAAACCTTGTGGCTGGAATGTGCTTGTGTTGAAAACACCACAGGAACAAAGCTTCACTGTCAAAACTTTGTCATGTAGCTTCAACAGATTCCATCCTGTGAAGAAATCAATCCTCAGGGTGTATTAGCCAGTGGGGAAGAGGGGGAAAAAAAAAGCAAGCTGGAAGATCTGTGTGGTTGTTTAAATGATTCTCCATATCCAGATAAGCGAGCGATGCAACTTGGCACCCAGCAAAGATTATTTTTTTTTTTTGCTGGAGTGTTTATTTTGGTTCACAAGGTGAGGGTGGAGAAATTTGTGTACACATACATAAATATATCTCGAGTCTATTTCCAGTACAGCCCAGTGAACTTGTTGATGGGAATAAGGTTAAAGGACTTTTAGAGATAAATCTTCCTAAGAATTTTTTTTGATATATTATGAATCTTTCCATAGAAAAGTAGTTTATTATAATATCTGAGCTCTAGGCGAGACTACCCAGTAGACCCCGTAGACATGCTTTAGTTCAGTGGACATGGGCTGACAACCTTACCTTTCTTCCCGTTCTTCCCTATGCCCAGCAGCACATCAACAGTTTCTAAAGTTCTTCCAGTGCATTTTTTAATTTATAGTGGGATATCCAGCACTGATGTAAGTTACGGAGTTCCTGAAGGCACAAAAGCAGTAATTCATAGTGAATATGAATTATAAGCAATAGTAAACTGCACAATAACATTGCTTTTATAATCTTGTCATAATCTGCTAGAAAATTTTGTATTCTAGACTCTCTGATTTAAAATTTGCATGAAATGCCTTGCATAATTTACAGTCTTACAGCTCTGAGCAATATATCAAGCCATTACCTATGCTATTAATGCTGATTATTTATAAATAACTGTTTAATTTCCAAGTTCTGTACAAAGACTAATTACTTTCACATGATAGGAAGGAACATACGCTTTTGCCAAGCGGGTATACAGCCTTGGCTGTCAGCTGACATGAGTGTGACTGTTGGATGTCCATACAAATAAATAGCGTATAAGTAGATGTCCGTATAAATCAATGTCCATATATAAAAACATCATCTACAGAATAGTTGTTTGTGAACATTAGAAAATAAATTGTTTATGCTGCTTTGGGGAGAGCTATCTGGAGAAAGGAAAAAAATCACCTTGCAGCTAAACAGAAGTCCTGTTTCTATTCTGTGGTAGCTATGTTATTTCTGAAACACAGGGATATGGCTCACAGATGTGTACTGTTCAGACAATAATATATATTAGTAGACAATACAGTAAAGCACAGCTTTCTCCTCTAGTAACCATGTAAGTCTCTTCAGCTTACAATTTCTTTCATGATATCCAAGTGAAATAGCATCAGGGTGAAAGCTAAGATACAAACCCATCTGGATTCAGTCATTTATAAATCTGGTAAGCAGGAACAGCTTTGAGAAAAAGAGCCAGGTTCCTACTGTCAACATTTCGTGATCCTTCTACCATGAGCAAAGCCTAAGCTTATATAATCTATTACTGTTTGTAATGCAGTCTGCATTCTCTAAAGGGGGAAAAAAAATAAAAGGAATAAGAGTTCACAAATTAGATTGTTTGATGTGTTCTCCTAAAAATACTTTTTCTACCCTAAGACAGATTGGCAAGGAATAGTATAAGACAAGGACTGTTTAGATTTCTTTGCTTTAATATTGTACTCAGTCTCTAGAAACAGTGGAGCATGTGGCCTTAGTCGAATAAATGCATGCGTCATCAAAGGCTAACCTGACTCCCCCTCGGGTCAGCAGGCACGTCTTCCATGTCATCAACAGGAAGCGGACCAGATGCCATGTGCACTGTAATGAAAGACAAGTGAAAAGGACCATTAGAAAACCGTTGCCTCTTGAATTTATATTACTAGTTTGGTATGGTCTTACTTGAAAAAAAATAAAAATAAAAAAGCAGGAAAGGAGCAAAATCGGAAAAAAAAATTTAATGTGAGATAAATCTCTGCACAGAAAACAGAACAAAAGAAAATACTGAGTGTATTACTGGGAATCTCTAAGGAGGCTGAAGGGAACAGCAGGGCATCCAGTTATACCAGATATAGAAGGAAGGCTCGAGGTTCTCATGTGGGTGCTGATATGTGTCAGATGAGTGGACAGGGAGGTGGATTGGAAACACCAGAACAGACAGGCCCAGATGGTAGTGATCACTAACTCAGAGTCCGGCTGGAGACAAGTCAACTAGTGGTGTATCCTGGGGGTTGATACCAGGGCCAATATTATAACCTCTTCATTAATGATCTGGAAGAAGGGACAGAGCAGACCCTCAGCAAATTTGCGGATGATAAGAAACTAGGAGGAGTGGTGCATACTCTGAATGGGTGTGCTGGCATTCAGAGGGACCTGAACGTGGACATCTGGAGAATTGGGCAGTCGGGAATTTCACGAAGATCAACAAGAGAAACTACCAAGTCCTGCACCTGGGAGGAATAACCCCAGGCATCAGTACAGGCCCAGGGACAACAAGCTGGAGAGCAGCTTGGCAGAGAGTTGAAATTGAAATGTCATTCTGGCCTTGTCCCCAACACTCCTTGTTCTATCCTTTTTTAGCCAGCGTAGAGCTCTGAACGATGAGCTGAGGTACTGATCCATCTGAACAGAAAATGTATTTTTTGAAGTTAATTTTCTTCTATATCTAGCTCCCTGCTTAGCCACACAAGAGCCTAGTACAAAGGAAGTGACACCAACAGGCATGAGGAATAAAGGGGAAACAGCTGGGATCAGAAACTTGTGCTGCATCTAAATGACCATGTAATTATAGATTGAACATGCATGCCAGTTGACAGAAAAAAATTTTGCACGTCATCCGCAAAAAAGTATTATTCTTTCACACAAATGACAACATTATGAAATTGCCTTTTGCACAGAATTCTTGACAGTACTTAGATAGTTCTTCCGTCATAGGTTTTTCACTAAAAGGTGATTCAAAATACTTATAGTTTTTCTAAGACAGAAAGGCAAAAGCCAAAAAGTATTCTAAAACACCAAGACAGGCATATGATATCTACAAGTTGAGACAACAATGTTGAAGTGTTTAGACTTTAGTGGATTTGAGAAGTGATTACCTCCGAAGTAGGCAACTGGAGAATTCCCTGGACCTCCAGTGTCACCTGAGATGTGCTAGTGTATTGCTCTCGGACCCCGGAGGCTACTTCAGAAGGGCACAGGTCCTTCAAACACCTTGTGTCATAGCTGCAAACCTTTTGCAGATGTCTGATGCACCCTAGGACACGTCCGATGGCACCAATGTTTAGACAACCAAATCCTGCTGCTATGAGCTGATCAGCTGTCTTCCCATCTAGACTTCACGTGCTTTACTGACAGGAGACTCATTTCATCGCTCAGGCACAGTACGTTGGTGTCATCTTAGGTGCTGCATGAAATTTTTCATAGCCTGCAGATATTGCTCCAGAAAAAGATGTGTTTCGCATGGATCCTGTGTTTTATCTGCCAGCTACACAGGAAAACCGAGGATATCTAAACCACCATTGAAGTCTTATGTTTAGGCAACTGAATCACTTCCTTAGTGTCTATGCTAGACACCAAGTGCCCTGACAACATTTAAGATTTCAAGGTCTTGGTATGGAATATTCAATTTAATGATTTAAAAACTTTAAGACTTGTGGATGACAGGCTGAAAGCCAAGCCCTGGACACTGGGTTGAAGGGCACCTTACCAGCATAAAGCCTGAAAAAGCCTAAAGTCCTCTGAGGTTGACTTTTCCAGAAACACAGCCGTTGAAATTATGTGCTGCTTCACAGCACACTGTTAGCTGGAGGAGACCAAGGCCATGATCCTACCTGAGTGGCTTCTCAAAGTAGAAAATAATGCTAGATACGATAATTTTGAAGATTACTATTTTTTTTAAACAAATCAGCAACATCTAATTTTATCAGTGTATATTAATTGTTTTAGGAACACTCATCTTTCAATGAGGTCAAACCCGGAATAATAACTACCTTGTACTTTATCCTGTATTTTATTCTGCCTATAGTAAACTTTCTTATGTTATTGCCTCCTGAAAGCACTAGCATATTAAGGATGGAGAAGATAATAGCTTCATGGACAGGTTTGGAACTGTAAGACTTTCCATTCTGTGTGGTTTTACTGTTTTTTGAGAAGTGTATCAAAGTTAACGAGGAAAATAGGAAAAGGAGATACAGTAAAAGTAACCAATAATAAAAACCTACAAAAACTACAACTGCATTGTTTCAGTTTTGACTCTAATAAATCATGTTAATTGAAAGGGGAGTGTTCGGTCTTTTGTTAGTATACAGTCTATTCTTTCCTGGTACAAGTACCCTTAGTGCTGCATTTTCAGTCTGACTATATGTGTGGAAAGATAAATTGAGAAGCCATCGAAGGAAAAAAAAAGCAGAGGGGGGGGAAAAAAGGAGAAGGGCAAATCCTAATTACACAGGGTTACTAACAATTCCATAAATCATCGTATCCAGTTGTGGTGGGTTGACCCTGGCTGGA
>NW_009637704.1:56140-68311 GCF_000690535.1 Cariama cristata | reverse complement strand
GAGAAACGGGAAGGGGTCGTGGGCTCGGGCAGGGTGAGGAGGCAGGAGGTGCAGAACAAAGGATTATCCTCGAGGAATTACTCTAAACTAAGTTTGCCACATTTTGTCTGTGCCAATCCAAATTGCCAGTGCCCTGCAGGAGCACAGCTACAAGGGCAGTTGAAATGTCTGTGTTACTCATAATTGAAAGATCACACTCATTCAGAAAAGCTCCTTAATACATAGATCTGTTTTGTGTAAAGGAGACAACATAAAGCTTGCTTGTATTGCATGGGTTCAGTAAGCTGAATGCTGTACAAATACAGGACAGCCTAAAAGCAGTTCATTTCCCAGCTTTGCAGTGCTGGAGTCTTCTTGCTCAAGACCCTTGAGGAAGCGGTGCCGGTCCTGACCTTCACTGGCATGTGGCTTGGACAGGAGAGCTTCTTCTGTCCTTCGGAGCTGCTCGTGAATCAAGTGCTGGTTGAACTGAAACCTGTATGACAGCTATAGAGGAAAGTATTTTGGTAACTTTGCAGCTATTATTTAGGCTCTTTTCTTTATAAATGCTTATTCCACTGGTGGTTTGAGCGCTTTGTATTTCTTAGGGCTATAACACAGTCAAAAGCTTTACAAATGGATACTCTTTAGTTTGCTAGGGTATGCTGTCCCATCCTCAACTGTATATCCTTCTGTTTACAGCAATACAAACAAAAAAAACGGGGGGAGGGAAGGTCCATTTAGAACTTGTTCATATGTATGCAGTGCCTATATTACTGCAGAAGCACTGACCTTTGCTCTTAACTGAGAGTAAAAAACATGGAAAATAAATAGTCCTTATTGCAAGTGCTGGTTCCCAGTAAGCTCCACGATCTTCCTCCCACAATCCTACTGCATGCTACATTACAGCACTGTTAAGGCTGACTCCAATTTGTGTAGAGCAAGGGCAAGTAATAGAAGTTTTACAGCTGCCCAGCCTTTCTACAGCTGTGTCATCCCAAACTCACTAAGGAACCCCCCACAAAACAGCTTATACTTAATTATGAACTATTCATCTTCATCTATTTATAAAATACCTTGATTGGAGATAATTTCTTTTCATCTCTTTGGCAAGAAAAAGTGAAGCTATTCTTGGGCATTCCTTTTTTCAAGTCTATAAACGTACCGAAAGGTAACACTTAAAAATTTCTAAATTCAAAATAGAAATGAACTAAATATCAGTCTTTCTTAAAATAAATGTGTATTTGTGAATGTTACAGCAGACTTCAGAAAAGCATACATTGTCGGTATTTGTATTTCTTAAGTTTAAAGAAGCCTTAAGCAGTGGGCCAGTGCTTGAGGGATAAAACAGTCTGCAGAGTTTGTGAAAGATATGAAGGGAAACTGAGATTGTATGTGCAGGGAGTACCTTAGTTGCAGATATAAGGAACAGTTACAGGACTATGTCCTTTCATCTTTGTAAATGAGACTACTGCCAAAACCATTTTTTTTCCCCCCCCCCATGTTTGTTAAATTTTCTGTCTGCATATGGGAACCAAATTTAAGTTAATTTTTACATCCTGTAGTTATGCCAGTCAGCTTGCTACTTTCTCTCTGGGTAAACCGATTGTAGTGGAGGTGAAGAGTTCATGACTTCTAAAGCTTCTACCAGTTACTACTTTTTAATTCTACTTCTTGCACCATTTTCAGAGCTTTGTTTTTTGGCAGAAACACCTTACAGGACAAAACTTCATTCATGTTAAACACACTAAGTCTACCAAAAAAGTCTACAACTGTCTAGTAAGATTGCTACATCAGTACTGTTTGGGAAAGGACCCATCTTTCTGCTGTTTAATACAGATTACCCTGGTGCATGTCTAAGGTGCATAGTTACTGCTCAAAGAGTATGAGGTTAGAAGCGTATCTCAGAGGCAAAATCGGTCCTCCAGGAAGACGGTTGTCTGTCTAGTTATGAACTTTTTGAAATCAGATATGGCTGTCACTCATTGGATTTGCTGTTAGAGTGAAGTTTGTTGTGTTGCTCCTGTATTCTTTTAAAAAAGACAGCTAAAGAAGAAGGTTTGCAGATAAGCACAGAGTGAAACAGAGCTATTGCTTGTAATGGTGTTTCTGTCTGCTTGGGCAAAGATGACAGACATTCTGCAATTTTCTGGATAGTTTTTGGAGCTTCAGAGCACCGTCAGAATGGATAAGTTCCAAAATAAACTAAGTTAGCTGCCAAACATTCTTAGGCAACTCTAAAGACATGCAGTAGAAAAATGCAATCTGCAGGGGCCAACAGACTAAAGACTATTGGCTATTATAGTTTCTTTTACACTACCACCAGTTAAGGTAAACAAAGTTGAGAGATAGGCAAGTCTTTCAAGGAAAGATGCATTTTCTCCTGTGGTGACATCTGATGCATAGACTTTATTCAGCTATACTGGCTTTTTCCTCAGGTTGTGCACCAGCAATGCAAGTCTTTCCACAAGACTGTTTCATGAATGAAACTGGTTTCATCAAGCCCTGTCTAACTTTGAAGACTCTAAATTAGAGCTCACAGCAGCCTCCAAAGAGCCTTTCTTTTATGTTGTATTTAGTAGCTGTCAGCAGCATAGGACAGCAGTGGATGGGCACAGGATAATTTTTCTCATTTGCATGGTACTTGATACTACCATCAATCTCATATTTAGGCAGGAATCATTGTGGACAGTCTGTTTGTCAGGATTCATTGTTTGTTCAGTGACGAGGCCATAAACTGAACTAGTTAATTAAGAAAAAATCTTCTAAAGGAGTTTAAAGAAATTAAGTGGAAATTACTCTTTGATGTGCACTAGAAGAGCAGGAAGCCCAAGAGATGGCTGGAAAAGGTGAGTGCTATCACACAGACTATGCTTTTACAATGCGTTCCAGAATGCCTCACTGTCCATCTTTTATAGTGTTTGTCATGAGGAAGGTGAGAGTAGGAAATATTTTCTCTTGGTTTATGTACCACTTTACCTACTGTACAGAGTTTTACTCTGTAGATATAACTGGTAGTTCATCAGCAAAATAATCATGTTCAGTGGCATAAAGACTCTGAAGTTTTCACTGCTGAGCAGCCTTTCCAAAGTGTACTATGAGGACAATTAAGCTTAATCAGATTCAATTTTATAAAAGCACTGAAAGAAGTTCGTTTGCTACTGTCTGGATTGCTGCTTTAATAACGCTTTCAAACGAAATTTAGGAGCTAAGCCAGTTTAATTAGGTAATGTTTATTTTACATAGAACAATCTCCAAAGAATATTTAAAAAAATTCTAAATACTGATTTTATTGCATTTATTTTCTTACAAAAAAGACAGACAGGCACAATTTACGTATTCAAATACTGCAAACTGAACAACTGTTCGCTATTCAGATTTCCCCAATGCCACTCCGAAGGCTGTGAAAGTAGAAAATGTCATTTTACATGAGGCAGTAGTGCATTTAGTAAGAATGAATCACAAAATATATTTTTGTACAGTAAGACATTATTGTCACTTTATAATTACCTATAAAAATTTTTGAATTGCACAAGAAGTTTGCTTTACAGTTGACAACTGCCAGAAAATAGGCTTAAGTATGTAACTAAATATTTGCCCAAACTATCCCTTAGAAACAAATCAGGATTTCTTTTGGTAAATACTTATAGTCTAATAAGAACTATATTATATATCTGAGGTCATTTAAAAATGTTTTAATAGGAAGAGGTTTATATATTCAACTAAATTCAATTTCTGCCTACCTTAAAATCCATACAACCACAATAGCTGAGTGTCCTAAACAATGTTTTGATTTGAAAGTACCAACACCAATGAAATCTGGAACTGTTTAAATTAATCTATTTCCTGCTTTTCTGCTTCATCATCAATGCTGAAAAGGCACTGTGTACATTCCTCTGAACATTTGGTGTTTTAGGGATTTTTTTTAAAGTTAAAAAGCATCCAATGACAAACTTCAAACAAATGTTTTAAAGCAAAAAAATACTGAATAGACTTCCCACTGATGGATGCAGTCCATGATATCCAAAGACACTCATTTTCCGTAGAATTTCTTATTCAACAAGAATATGAGCAAATTCACGTTCACTTTAGCTTTGTCGAACATTTTCATTACAGCCACTCCTTCATACTGCATCTGAAGCAAATCCTGTAATCAGAAATAAAATCATTAGTCTCTGTTTGAATCCATACCTTACAGCAACAAGATGGAGTCATTTTGATTATGTGATAACCATTTCAAACTCTGTGTCCTTCATAATTTAAACAATTAGAAGCAACTATTGGATAGGTGTGGAAAACATTACATGCCCTCTAGATCCCAAATTGTAGACTGTCAGTAACAGCAAACCTGAAGAAATACTGTTTTTTAATGTATTTTCATTTTCTCTTTGTATTTGCTGCTTGCCCTTGAACTAACATAGCATTTGGTTTCATGCAGTTGCCCTAACATAAATATTGACCCAACTCTGTGGCCAGCATCCTACAGAAGTTGTATAGTTATTCCCCACATGATCTGCAGCTCTGTGCCGGTTGAATAGTTCATGAATACATATTTTAAAAAAATCTGAAATAGTTTATATTTAGAGGAAATGCAACTGTGGCTGTATAGCAAAGTAACAAATCTCAAACTCTACCTGGAAATGGAGCTGCACTTTTTCCATCTCAACCCCCAAAAATTTTGCTTTGATTTCAAAGTCACCCACTTCTTCTCCAGGTGTGATATCAAACATCACGTTCTTAAACCTTGAAAAAAAAGAAGAGTAATTGATTATGTATGCTGTGCAGTTTTATATAGTCCAGAGACAGCTTTGGGGAAAAAGCCTCCAGAACTCAAAAGAACTTTCACTGTAAGCAGTGTAAATGGTGTCAAATGAACTCCATCCCTACTGCAATGTCTTCTTGGAGACTTTCTGGTGGACATATAGTATGGAATACAGAGCTCTCGGGTCTTTTTTATTGGGGAAAAAAATGGGCTGTGGGGAGAGAGAACAAAGATGACCAAGCATCCACAGCATAGGAACAGGGCAGTCAGACTTTTGTTCTGCCACACCCGAGTGCCTTCTTGCAGGTGTGTACACAGTCTTTGCTCTTTCCAGTTCCTGATGAACCCACTTGGAAAAAAATTGCAACCTAGAAAGCTTTTTTCCTTGCAGAAGATGGATGGAAGGGTGCAGAGGATAGAAGATTTTCACTAGAGTGACCACAAAATGGATAGATACAAAAGGGATGTTAAACCACCACATGCATTCATCTTGCCATAGTAAGGAAGTGCAGAAACCCAGGTATTTACTCAGTTATATGAAAGTGATTGGTCAGTAAATGAAAAAAACAACTGCTGCAATTGCTTAACAAGTCGGTCTTTAGCAGTGAGTGTGCTGCTGGATTTGTACTGGTTCCATCTAAGCCTATTTTGGCATTAGCTTATTCAAATATTTCCCCAAGGTAATCATATAGCAAAGTACAAGGGAAAAAATCAATTATGACAATTAGGCTTTATCATTCCTCTGAATGTAAAGGTCTGAGTTAATTTTAGGTGTGGCACAGGAAATTGGGAAGATTTCTTTTAACAAAAGCCAGTCCCCTTCAGAAGCTGTTGACTAGAAAATGCTCTGAGCTGTTTTATACTGCACTTACTGGCTGATTTGAAGATCTTCAATTTCTAGGATGACACCTTTTTCATGCAGTCTTGCAGCTGTGTACTTTAATGAGGCCTGCTTCAGTTTTTTGCTTCCCTTCACCTCCTCTTTTCCATCTAGCTTAATTGACCTCCGTGAATTTCTGGGAAGAGAACAAGAAAAGTGGCTTTTGATTTATCTAGCAAGTCTTTTATACTTAAAGTTCTGGACATATTTAATTTTCCTTCACTCTTTACCTTCTTGAACTCCTATTAATGAAGAGAATTAACATTCAAAACAAATATAAGAATTAGAGGGATTTTTAGCACACAGTGAATAGTCTAAACATTTTGGCAATGATTTTGAATCAAGGTTTTTTAGCATTTGTTTAAACTGTATTGTGAAATGCAACCCTGATCCAGAAGAGTACACAATCATCAAGTTAAAACAGCCATTTGTAAGCATACAGTGACATAGGTGTTAAATAAGATTGGCCATTAGAGTTCGTTTTTGGATCAATGAGGTGTGCACTGGGAAAGCTCCTATTCATATCAGTAAATGTTTTCATTTTGACACTTCAGTGGCATTGGCCGGGGCGCTTGCTCTTGAGTAACTGCATCATACCTGAAAAGTAAAATTCTGTAGGCATTTATTTCTCCCTTTTCCATTCTAAAGACAAAACCCAATCCTTTTAATGAAAGAAGAAAATAAATAATTACTTCCCAAAGCTGCATGACTTCAAAGCATGCTAATGGATCTGTAAAGTAGCACCAATTAAATATATGGAAAACATACATATCTCAGGTCTCTTTCTGTAAGCCAGCTTTAAATAAATGCCAGACTTTACTTTCCAGGTTTTGGAGCAGGTCACAGTGACAATTCATATGGATTTTTCAATCCGTGGATTGTCAACCTGTTGGAATCAAAACTCTCAACTACAGATTAACACCTACTCTCCCTCCTGATAAAACACACTGACATATTAAAAGAGAAGAAGACACAACTCACTTTCTTGTTAAGTTGTCTAAACAAGTTTTTATATAGGTGTTGTAATAATTAATTTGTTCTTCATAAAATGCTGTCTTGGAGTTAAGTGCATTCAAAGTCTGCTGGAGTTTCACCAATTCAGCTTTTCGATGATGTCTGTATCTTCTTTGATTCCGGATATCCTAAATGAATTTATTAATGTAGTTGGTTCATTAATTTGATATTTTAAAAAGTCTCAGCTTATTAGCATTCAAATCTATAATTACACAGCCTGACTTAATTACCAGGAGAAAACACGAACTATCATGTTAGTTCTCATGAGCGTGGTACCAGTAGTAAGTACTGCAGTTTACATGACTGTACAGAAGACAACAATCACATTGCTACTCGTGTATACAAGTGGTGGTATCTTGAACTCTGCTATGGTCTCCAGGGCATGACAGACACAGAAGTCATAAGGAGGATGTCATCCTCATGCTATAAATGAAAGCTTTCTTGCAGCTGGTTTCTGTGAGAGACCTAAGAAATGAGAACTTGGGCTTCTACTAGGTAAGAACTGTTTACTGCTAAAGTAGAGCTTGGGTTGAAGGTCATAGTTGACTTGAAGTAGTTGAAAGTAAAATAAAAGCAACTTCCAGTCCTAAGGTTCATCCCAGTCTTCAGATTGCCTTAACAGCTCAAAACAAAGCATCTGGGCTTATAGATAAGAAATAAAAAAGAATGGGGTACTGAATACCTATGTAGAATGGTTTTGTCTCAAGTAGAAGCAGATGCAGACACCTGAACCAAGCTGGGCTTTAAAATGACACTTCAAAGTAGGTGCAACATGACATACTTAATTATTTTATGAGACTTAGCTCACATGAGTAATTTACTAATTTATATATTCAAATACATTTGCAACTTAAAAATGCATATTTGTAACATGTAAATCACTTGTGAGCTGTGAGTAATTTACTCATCAGTAATTGAAGATAATGAAATATTACTTATAAGTAATTGAAGATAATCCAATACATTAAGATTCTTACAGCCAATATTGGGTGTGGATTTGGAACAAGATTTGCCAGTTTGTACACAACAGGCCCAGTGCTTTATCAGCCCCAGGATGGGCACCTCTTTGTCCCACTATTCCCCTTGTGTCCTGCCCAGCCGCTGCAAATTAGTATTAATACCAATCAGAGAATGTTTTAGGGTTTTTTAAAGTGTTTTTAAACCTTACCAAGACTACATTAATTATTAATTGAAACACTGATGAGTAATTCTGGTTCCTTTTAAAATACAAAAAGCTGTATTGAAACACATTGTACTGGAGAAGTTAAAACAGCATCAATATCAAGTCTGGATGACAAAGTCTACAGTTGTATGTTACTCAGTTCAGGTAGTTATGCATGAAAGTACTGTCTTTCACTTATTTTGTCAGCAAAGAAAAATGATTTGTTTCTTATGTGGATTTGGTGCAGCATTCTCTGGAAAATGTATGTTGTACATCTCCAGCTGGAATGAATTTAGGCTAGATATCTAAATACCATCATTATACAGGGAAGCATGTTCCATTTACCTTAGCGATCTCATTTATAATTTCTTGGTACTTAGTTGCTGAAGACACTAGTCCTGCTTGTTCCAGTGTCCGGAGATTCCTCTGAATTTTCCTTTTCTTTTGTTCTATTGGTAGCTGCCCATCTTCAAAAATAGACTGTCTGTGCTTCATTTTCTCTGGAGTTTTGGAATCTAAAATGGCACGTTTTTCTACAAGTTTCAAGTGCTCAGATTCCTGCGTAAAAAAAAAAAAAATCCAGAACTGTTATTTTCCAGCTCATGATAACAGTTAAGTGTTCAAGTACATTGAATTCTGAAAGGACATTATAAAGAATCAAGGTGCAGGCTTTATATATATCCTCATACCACATGGTCTGAAAGTGCTCCATTTACTCTGACTTTTGACATATCTTAAGTAACTAATCACAACACCTAGACACGTATTTCAGTTAATCAAAGCATGCCTAAAATCAGCCAGATGACTCAATGACTTCACTTAGTTGTGGGAAAACTGTCCAGATCTCACACAGGTGTCCCCTACATACGCACACACTGAGGTAAGCTGAAAAGTGCACATTACTGAGATGTAGCTTTGTGTGTCGGTATCTACAGGCAAGTCTTCAACTGGGAGCTCTTCCCACTCGATTCCCATACCAAGGATAGCAGTAGTTCCCCAGGCAGATGTTTGCTTTTATTGCTTAAGCAAATAAACTAGGTGTCGGGGAACTTGAGTTAAGATACTGAAGTTCATGAGAAAAGAAAAATCTAGCAGAAGGATTCACTTCAGGCTATTTGATTGTATTATAACATAGGAGAGAAAAGACCCTGTTTACAAAAAATGTAGAGAGAAAAATTTTGTTCTACTTTTGCTGTCTGACAGCAAGGCTTAATTTTTCTTTTCCTCTGAAGCTGTTACTGATTATACAGTAAAAGAAAATTTGCAAGTCTCACACTTTGAAGGCTCTAGATCTGAGCAGTCTGAAAACAGCAACAATAATTTCATTGTTATAAAGCAGTGGAGAAAGCTGCCAGAGATCTGCTAAGGCTTTAAAATAAAATATGTACTTTCTTCCCTATTCAGGCACAATGTAGCACTTACCTGTTGTGCAGAGGCTGGTGTTTCTAGTATTTCTAAGAGTGTATCCCCTGGCTGTGTTCGTATCACATCCACAATCAGTCTTTTGGTCCTTTAAAAAGGATACATGGGTATTACAAAACAGTTGTCACTGGATCACTTGTGCATTTCATTCCTTCAACAGTAAAACTAGCAAGCTCCCCCTCTATTATGGATACTTTGTAATATTTATGTTTCCTAACTTTTTATATTTCACAACTTCCATTAATAATGTTGAACGTCTGGCTTCTACACACGTCTGAATTGAGAAGTACATGCATCCCTTTCCCCCTTTTGTTTTAGAAAACCATTAACCAACCAGCACAATAAAACAGTTACTGTTAGCATAATAAAAATCCAAGCAACAACTCACATGTGGATTTTAATTTTGATCATGACAAAACAGCAGATAGAAATGTAATCTTTGCAAAGCTTGAGCTATGCGTGGTTCCATTAAGGGTCGTATTTACTTAGTAAAGTGGAAATGCACTCAAAGCTGCTGAAATTCTGAAAGAATGTTACATCCGAGACAGTGCATTTACACACACTGCTTAAGGGCAGATATTTCTCTAGTGGCAATGGACAAGGAGCATTTCCTTGCTAAAAAAGGGAAGCTGCTACACCCTGATATGTAAGCCAGTTCTTTTTTTGGTAAGAATTTATCTCATTCCTGCTTTTCTGCTGTCTCTTCATCCATAATACTTCCAAGAACATGCTGCTACAGAATTCTGTTAATTTAGAGGACATGGTTACAAATAAGATATAGCTCATTATTCTTAAAAATTAACAGAACCTTGAAGATGCAGTGTAAGTTTCTCAGGAAAATGTCTAAATATGATCAGGGTTTCTGTGATTAAACCTCATAACTTGGTTTAAAATAGTAGTTTACTTGTGTAAAGTTGGGGGTTTCATTGGTGTTTTCAGGACTAGAAGTTCTCAAAAGTGCAATGAAATGGGACAAAAGATTTACTCATATACAGGCAACGTTACCCAAACCACTGAGTATTTGGGTATGATCCAAGCTTTCATGGAAGGGGCAGCAAGGTAGGATTGACTGATAGCACAGGCAGACCTGAAGCACTGCTCCTTCCATGTTAGGAAGCAACCTGCTAAGCCTGTGGGAAACTGGTTTACTCATCCAGAGATGCTGTTAACTGCCCTGAGCGGTTCTAGCACATTCAACAGCTTCTGAAGGACTGCTGTTAAATGTATTTTTCCTTCACCAGCTCTATGGGAATCACCAGCAGTTTGCCAGGAAAAAAACCAAAAACAAACCAGAAAGGTTTCCTGAACTTGGTTCACTTGGGCTACTTCAACACATTGCTGGCTTTCTCTGCCTGACACAACTTTTGTCAGTTTTTGGTGGTCACCACCGCAGTGTACATTGACGAATATGGGACGGTGTTACCATTTTATGCACTGCCTTAGAAACAAGTGCTGATACAGCTGATGCTAGGCTCATTTCCACTTCCTCTCCCCTCATACCAAATCTGCTCAGCTCTAGAAACACCCCATGTGGGGCTGGATGCCTCCCCCTTCACCTGCCCCTTGGCACGCAGTGCCCGCACATTCCAGCCACGCAGGCTGGGTGCCTTGCAGAGTCCTCTAGACAGGGGTACTAGCAAATCTTAGGGTTCTTCACAGAAGCCTTAACAAAACCATTTAAAAAGCAAATATATTGATATTTCTATAGAAGAGGCACTTCACTTGTGGAGAAACAAGGAGCGTTCAGTAAATCAGCTGTGTCTTGAGTTTTAGCCAGGTACCTAACATTTCAGTTGCAGTAAAAGACTTGTCTGCAGCTGAGGTAGGAAAGCTAAACACCTGTATTTACACATCTCTTGTGTAAAAGGTAGCAGCAAGTATTTTAACTTTTTATGTTGCTGCAATTTAACACAGGTTGCTAATTATTCTTGTGCCAGATTATTAATTAAATTTCCTTCAAAATATGAGAAATATTACTTGAAAGCACTTATGCAATAGAGAAGTTAAATTCTTTCGTTAATACTCGTGCTATTTTTTCAACATATTTCCATATGTAGAGGATTAAAGACATTTCTTTTGGCCTTGATTTTGCATGTTTTTAGGGATTCCATTCAGGGGTAGCATTTTACTCCTACACAGGGAAAAAAGGACAATTTTTTTTTTTAAGGGATAGCAGCAGGCATACCCTTATTACAAAACCAGCCTGGGAACAGCTCTAGAGCCATGATCTGTGAAACACCAAGTGACTAACACAGTTTTGACTTGACATTGTCTTTGCAGTCCCTTTAACTTTACATCTCAGATTGTATTTGATAACAAATTATAGAAAAACCTCTGTGTTTTCTTGTTTAAGATTCAGATCAAATACACACAATTACAGTGGAAAAACTCCTCTTCCTTTTAGGATAAATAGTAAGAGTTTTCTTGCAGTTAAAATCAGACCAGATTTTAAACAGATGTTTATGGCTTTTATTGAAATTACACTACTTACTGCAGACATTATAGCCAAGAACTTTCTTCAGAAGTTCACATATTACCCAATAAATTCAATTTACTGATTTTTGATTTGGAAAAAAAATACTGACAGATTAGAGTTGAATTACAGCACTCCTAGTGCTTGCAAAGGTGTAAAATCCTTATGCTATATTTCCTTTTAAAGTGACTTCTAACCTTCAGTCTTGTGGCGTAAAAATAAATGTAGTAATAGAGAAGAGCATCATCCTATTCTCCCCCGTGTTCAGGAAGCACCAGGATCTTAAATAAGCCAATCCTTATTCTGGACAGCTTGAAATAACTTCAAAAGGGTGCCAATAATTTGATACTGCTTTATAGTCGAAAATATTTTTATAAAAGTACCCTATATCCCAGGGTATCCCAGTAGCCATTTCTTAATTTGTTCACCAAATAGAATAAATATAATTTTATTTCCCTGGATAAAAGTGTGCACCATTC